>NC_072732.1:101258075-101444081 GCF_026930045.1 Uloborus diversus
ATGATGATAATTTTGCCAAATGGAATTTCAAATTTTGCACAATCGTCAGTCAAAATTTGCCGAATAAGGAAATTTTTTGAATGTTACAGTGACCTACCTTTGGACGATCCTAAGAACCCCCCAAAGTCGAAGTTAAGCCCTGAAGAAGACAATTTTGTGTATTAAACATTAATTTAGCCGCTACGATAAACATCATCAATAGAAGATACAGTTGCTTGCTCTTCTAATTCGCCCACTCTGAAAGGAAACGCTGGATTATGGAAAATGGAGGGAAAACTAACGTTTTCAAGCCATTGTTATATTCCGCAAAATCATACTGGGAAAAAGAAATATCTTGTTATCTTGTCTTCTCGGTTCAATTGTTCTGCATATAGCCAGTAGTGGTTGCAAATTGCAGTCTTATTTCGTGACTGGAATAATCATGGGATTCCGAAAAATGCCCACCGTTAAAATGCATTGTAGGTTTTAAAAAAATGTTTTTGTTAGTCGGTAGCGATTGGAGAGTTTAATATGGTGGAAATAATCTGATTTTTCTTTGACGAAACATGAGTATGGTGTTCACAATTCGATTTCAGAATTCGATTATTATTTACATGAAATTATGGATGTTCGATACTCTGAGAATTTGGAATTCACTGTTGAAACATAACATTATTTAAAGTCTTTTTTTTTCCTTTTCTTTTTTTTTCCCCCAATATTAGGGTGCTCTATCCCCTGCTCGCACTAATCCGCGACTTCCGTGAGGATTGCTTTGCAATATTATTTGGTTCACGAAGATTTCAAGTGCCTTTTTAGAAGAATCAAATTAAAACACACGTTACGATTAAACAAAATAAAAACCGTGCTCCTCTTCCCCTTCTCGTAGAAAATAGAGTTTCAGTAAAGAGCTCGTTAACTTTAGAAAAATATTAAAATCCCACTCCAACCAGAAAACAAAAAAGAACTTGATGAAAATACAGATAACAATAAAATTATTATTGAAAAAAAAACCCCCGCTTCAAAGAACTCCCCCCCCCCCCGAATCCAAACTAACTTGTACCAAATTTCGCAGCTTAAGGCAGGGCTTCGCAACCGGTGTGCCGCGGCACACTGGTGCGCCGCAACAAGGAACCCGGTGTGCCGCGGTATTTTCGTAGTTATATAAAAAGAATGAGCCTTGAAGTTACGACCGAATAGCGTTCGATCGTTCTGTAACTTCTAAATTCACCCTGTCGATCATGTGCAAAGGGACATACCCGACAAGGGGAGAGGGGGGATTTGATGCCTCACTTCTGTTAAACTTCTTGTGATCCTATTGCTTTTAGTTTTTGAAAACAGATTTTAATTTCCACGAAATCAACAAATAATACAGAAAATTTTCTAAATCTTTCGCAAACGGGAGTATCATCCCCTTCCCCAGGAATTTTACCCCCAGCTTTAGCTTTTGTTTCCCTCTTTTCCAGTTCCGATACTAATTTCCTTTTATCGTAGTTTCGCAAAGCTCGGTTCTGAGACTTAGTAAAATAGAAACTAAAACCATATATTGTTTCCTCCATCATGAAGTTATCATGGCAGAATTTACCGGATAAGCCTGAAGTCAGCTTTGGCTGAAGTCGTGAAAATCGTGAATTTAAAAAAATTGAGACCGCGTAGTTCTTGCCTTTTCTCCGTATTTTGTAAAGAAATGAGGGCAGATCACCACCCCCTACTTCTTCATATAGAGATTCTCTAGCTTTCACGTGGTGAGGCACTATCAAGAATTTTTGATTTGAGGGACGGAGTTACGACAGTTTTTGATTTTAAAAAACGAAATTGCAGTACGCCAGTTTGTTGCAAGACAAATATTGGCTGGCAAAACTAGCGTACATGGCTGACATTTTTGAAAACCTTAACGAATTGAATCGGAAAATGCAAGGACAAGGAGAGAATTTGGGTTATATGTATGAACAAGCTATAAACGGGTTCAAATCAAAAATTCAGCTGTGGAGAGAAGAAGTAGTTCGTGGCTCATTGAACATGTTCAAACGGACCGTCAGCATGGTATGTGAAGAAAATGGGATGGAAGAAAAGCTGCTGAATGTGGTGGCAAAACATTTAGTCATACTTCAGGACAAGTTAAAAGCACTATTTTAAGAATATTACCATGGAACAGTATGACTGAATTCGTGATCCATTCTCTTCATCTGGGGATGCATCAGGCTAAAGACCTTTCTTTGGCCCTGTTTATGCACACTCCGGCTTCAGCCCGGGTTCAAGCGGAAGGTGGATAAAAGGGAGATTGCAGCCGGGTTGATGGGAAGACCCGTTTTTGTCAAATCGTGGATTCTTCTTTACGTTCCCATTAGTCCATCCGCTTACGTTCCCATCAAAATATTGTACAATATCTTTTTTTTGTGTGTGTTTGTCTTTTTTATAGTTAGATTGAGCATTAAAAAACATATTGCTTTTTCTGAAAATAATTTGGGGCATAATGGGTTAATTACTTATGACGACTACACTGTGAATCATATTATATTGCAATAATGAATCCTATTATTTCATCCTTTTAATTTATTACTTGAATTTCATAAATTTAATCAAAAATAGCTTGTGACAAATGCAATAGCTTTTATTAATTTTGACTGGGGATCAGCATTGTGAGAACTAGCATTAATCAGTAAATTGTGTAAAAATATGTCTGGATCTTTTAAATACATTTCTAAATTAAAATTTTTGCCTTTTGTGATTGTCAATATCATGGCCGCACTTAAGGGGTGGGTTTTTAGGGTTCCAATCCCCTCCAAAATTTTCACAACTGTTCCGAAATATGCTTTTATTATCCTTTTTTTTCTGAAAAAATTGTTTCAAATTGATTTATTTTAATTAATTTATTTTATTTTGGTTTTCAATTTCATTTAAAAATAAAATTTTTATTAACGAAACAAATATACAGAACTTCATCCCTAGTAATTACTTGTAATTGTACTTCTTGTGGGAAACATCCGCCAATAATCTTTCAATGTAGGTGGAGGGAATTCCCTCCTGCATTGAACGCGGCTTGAAGCCGGGTTGGATGCATAAAACGGCCTTATTCCGCGAATCCGGGTTGACGCTGGGTTGAATCCAGCTGCACAAACAGGGCCTTTGAAGGCTCAAGAAGAATTTATGGACCTCAGAGAGACAGTACTCTTAAACTTAAGTTGAACGAAGTGAATCTGGAAGAACTTTGTTTGCTGGTTCAAAATGAGTATCCCACTATCTTTTGTCTTGCTATTGATGTGCTGCTACCATTCTCAATTACATATCTTTGCGAACTCTTCCTCTTAGCCCTCGCACTTATAAAAAACAGTAAGAGATCACCTCTAAAGAGGCTGGATCAAGAACTTCGTGTAGTTCTTTCCCGCATAGAGCCGAACATCAAACGTCTTTGCAAAAATTAGTGTCAAACGGAAGTTAGGTGCATGGTTTTAATTTCTTGCTTGCTTCTTTTTTGAAACATTATTTGATAAATTGTTTAGCCGCAGTGTGCACTTTAATGACATGTTTGACAGAAATGCTTTTAAACATATGAAGCATAATTTTCTGTAAATAGCTATAGTTTTGTTGTTTATTATCAACCTCAATATATTCGAAATATTTCTGCTTTCTAAATAAATTTAAATACACTACGTTTGTTATAATTGTTTTATTCATATGAGAAAGGTCCCCCCCCCGTCTTTTTATCAGTGAATGATAAAAACATTTCTATACTACCATTACAAAATTAAGTTCAGTGTGCCCCGTTGATCTAGAAATTTCTTAAGTGTGCCGCAAAGTAAAAAAGGTTGAGAAGCACTGGCTTAAGGGACTCTTGTACATAGCAGAGCGGCCGTTTTGTACGTTTGAAGTGTCGCTTTCAAATCGCGGTTTCTTAATTTTTTGCTCTTTAGTTCCGGGCTTGAATTGAGTTGAACCTAGGACTTTCGCTAAATTAGAAACCCTTATATCTGCTATTCCAATTAACGGGAAAGAGTGGGACAAGGTCAATCCGATGCATAAAAAAGACTCTTTCGAATAATAGGCATTTTTTATGAAATTTTAGCTTAAAAATTAATTACAAAAACACTAACTCAAAATTTGAAAAAAAAAAAAAAAAAGAAAAAAAACAGGTTTGAACAGCCCAGGGCTTGAAGTAATTTTGTACAAAATTTGAGGCTGTCGCTGCTATGGGGTCTCTTGGATGCAGGACCACCACAGACAGAATTTCGAAGTTACTTTTTCTTTAATACATAGAGATGGAGATAATAGCAACATGTCTTGGGGGTGGGGACTAAACGATTAATATCAGAACGGGTCCCGAACAGTCCAAACGAGAGAGAAAATGTTTACGTAGTCAAAATTGAACTATCAGTCATTTTACTAATGACGCATAGTTGTACTTACTACATGCATTCATTATGAAATTTGTGTTTGAGGAATGCTAAGAAAGTTTTATATTGTTTTACTTGAATTTATGGCTTATGAAATCGTTACATTATTTGTCGGTATAAAATCCTCGATATTTTGTCAATATACAATTATACATCGATGATTACTCAACGCTGTTCTATTCTAAAAAGTTCTCACAGGTCTAGTTTCTCGAACACACAACTTTTGGGTGTCCCAAAAAAACGAAAGTCGATTTTTCAAATCGCGCACTCTCTTGTATTTTTCATTTTAGGTCAAAATAATTGTAAAAAAAAATTTCATACAATTTGAGCAACAGCAACCAGTGCCGACTTGCGTTTCAAAGTTCAAAACTTTGTGCTGATCAAATCGAAGTTCAAAATTTCATGTTGATAAAACGTTGCCCATAGCCCCACATTAGGGTGTCCCAAAAAAATGAAAGTCGTTTTTTTAAAACGCATACCCTCTTATTTTTTTCCTTTTATATCAAAACCGTTGGAAAAAAAGTTTCATGGAATTTGAAGCACGGTAACCCGTGCCGACTTGCGCCTAAAAGCCTAAACGTGTAAATAGCACGTGTATTCATATAAGCAAGCGAATGCTGGCGACGCGATACTTTGCAAAGCTCAAAACAGCTGTAAATAGTGCACAGAAAACAAATGAAAACAGAAAAACATATGTTGGGGGGAGGGGGGCTTATCCGTAGTAATTTGCAAACCGTCAAACATGTCAGTACGAATACATTCCGGTCAGCGAGCGCAGTATAGTCCTTCCATAGGGAACGAAACATGGCAGTGGAATTGCAAAGTTTGAAAAAAGGGATATTTTTAATAGAAGTCGTAAAACAACAAACTACGGGCTTGAAACTTCCCTCTAACGGACAAGTTCTGTCGGTTTTGTTTTATAACATTCGAGAAGTAAATTTAACCATCAGTGAAAGTGCAAATATCGCTATTCGGGAATGCATCATCTTTTGCGAAAAGGCACGCGTTCCCACCAAATCGTTGCTAAATTGTGTGAATAAACTTAAAAACCTGTATCAAATCTAGAGAGACTTACAAAAAAATGCAGAGAAACTGCAAGAAGTATTCAGGCAGCGCCAACAAGAATTTTCAAGTAATTTAAACAATTTATTCAATATTACACATGCTGATGCACTTCGGTTAATCAAAATAGAGGAAGATGGGACTGTTGCCTGCTTTGAATGCTCAAAAATCAAAAGAAGATCGCTTATCTATAGTTATTTTATATGGATGTGACGGAACAACTCATTGCTGAGTCTAAACTGGATAATTCCACAGGAAAAGAACAAACAAAGACTGTTTGAAAGGCAGTTTTAGATTGGAATCTCGAAGACAAAGTTGTTGTGATATTACAGCTTCCAGAACAGGTCCTTTAAGTGGTTCTTGCGCTATTCTTGAGCAAAAATTTGATAGAGAAATGCTTTCCTTTGCTTGCCGCCATCACATATATGAACTGATCTATCTCACTTAAATACAGTGCTATGGAGGAGCTGCGGAGTTGTTCCGAACTGTACCCTAACTTGGAAAATTTACTTGACTTTTACCGTGCTGAACTTACTAATATTACGCTCAGGGATGACTATCAAGAGTTGACAGAACTGCCTATCATATTTTTAGGTGGAGATACAGAAAATGAATTTAAAATAAGACCACCGGGAGTCATGCACAAAGCTCGATGGATGGCTCGAGCGATTTACTCCCTAAAACTATTATATTTAGTTCACAACTAAAATTAGATACGAAGGAAAATGAAGCATTGTTTGATGTCTGCTTTTTTGTAGTGACAATATACGTGAAACCATGGCTTCAATGCATTTTGACAGTCAAAGCACCCAAAAAAGATTTGTGCTTTTTGATGAAAGTGTACGAAGATGTGGACCCAATTATCTCAAAAGCTGCTCTACAAAAATTCATCCAGCTTTTATGGTATGGTCAATAATATTTCATTCCTTTATGTGAAAAAGACTGTCTCAAAGCTTAGTGCAGTAAACGATGCAGCTGAAAGAGCGGTAAAAATGATGCAGAACTTTCATGGTTTGCTAACAGCTGATGAGGAACAAAAGCAATCTGTTACGTTGTGTTCAAGAGCAGAGAACGTTCTATTCTGACTGCAAAAAGCAAACATTGAATTAAAAATATGTACAGTAATGTTTCTTTTAGTCTAATATTGTTGTAAATATCTGCTTTAAATAAATTGATGTCGCGTGTAGTAATGAATTATGCAGTTAGCAATTTTTCCACTGTAGTCGCCTTACAGGATTTTAGGTCCAACTTTGACCTCAAGTCGGCACGGGTTCCCGTTATTTAATTGCAATGGAACTTTTTTCTCATGTTTCTGAGGTGAAATGGAAAAAATTTGGAGGGTATGCGTATTCGATTTCACAAATTTTTTTTTCGCCATTATATCTTGGGACACCCTACCCCACATGTACCACAGAAATATTTATCCAAATTAAAAAATATTTAGGTGTCCAGCAAAAGGACTAATTTTTTTAAATTTCTTCAAAAAATTGATTTTTTTTCTATATAATTTTTTAAAATGTAAAGTAAATTTTACTAAATTATAAGCGTTAAACAGAAATTTTTGCTCTCTTGCAATAGTTAAGTCTCCTACGCAGTATTCAAAATATGGATTTTTTTCCAAGTTAAAGGTAAATTTTTCATTTAGAAAATATTATATTTTTATTGTTCATTTGTAAATGTTGATTTGAAAATTTGTTCGCTAATAAATTTTGCGCTTGATATTTTGTTTAAATAAATACGTGATTTTTAAAAGATAAATAGAAAAAAAAATGAATTTTTTAAAAAATATATAAATTTTAGGCCTTCTGCTGGACATCTAAAAATATTTTAATTTGTATAAACATTTTTCTGGTACATGTGGGGCTATAGATGCAACGTTTCATCAACATAAAATTTCGAACTTCCGAGGTTTTTTTTTTTTTTTATTCGACCTAGTACACAGAGCTGATTTACACTTTCAGGCACGGGTTGCCGCTGTTCAAATTATATGAAACTTTTTTTTACAACTACTTTGATCTAAAAAGAAAAATATAAAAAGCTGTGCGACTTTAAAAATCGACTTTTTTTTTTTTTAACACCCTAACCAACATTTTTTTTTTTTTTTTCATTATTAGTTGTATTACTCTTTAAGTTGGCTGCGGCATTAAACTATGCCAAATGCATTCTGATCATTTCCAATTTTTTCAAGGAGGGGAGGGGGGAAAAGGATGCATACTTAAAGCAGATTTTGGCGGGAAAACAACAAAAACCACACCCATTTATATGTAAATACACTCATGTCTAAAATTATCTTTACATGCATAAATTCACGAATTTCTTAGAAACTGTGAACTTGTGATTTTTTGTGGAATGTTACATAGCACTATGACACATGAATAACAAAGGGAAAAGTAAGAGTATTGCACAATGCATAGCATGAAACATGAAAAATGGTAATAAAATGTGGAAAAACAATCTCAGAAAAAAAAAAAAAAAAAGAAATAACGCAGAACAGAATTAAGTCTTACGATTTCAATACGGAATATGATCTCCCCTGACTTGTACACACACAACGTGTTTTCATGCTTTCAATAACATTGTTAACCACAGTTTGGGGAATTAAGCTCCACTCTTCAAGTAATGCCGTTTTCAGAACATTTACAGTTTGAGGAGGATGAGGTCTATGTGCAATTGCTCTTCTAAAGTAGTCCCATAAGTTCTCTATCGAATTCAGATCCAGGATACTTTGCTGGCCCCGGTATTCGCTCAATGCCATCACTTCAAAGGAAGTCGTCAACGAGCGTTGCTCGATGTGGGCGAGCATTATCGTTCATTAATAAAAAGTCAGGTCCATATGCACCTCTGAAAAGTCTGACATAAGGCTCTAGGACCACATCCCGATAACTCTCGCCAGTCACAGATCCACCGTCGAAAACGTGTGTCATTATTCCTCCCCATACCATCACACCTGTACAACCAAAACGGTCACGTTCCATAATGTTTGAGAGATGATGTCGTGTTCCTAACTCCCTCCACGTGTAAACCCAGGCTCGGACTGGCCCGCCTGCCAACCTGCCCGAGGGCAGGTGCGCCCTTCCTACTTTTTAAGATGAAATGCAATACAAACGCCTTCGCTGAAAAAAAAAAAAAAACTTGTCTTGCAAATTCAAAACGAAGTTTTCTAATTGATTCGAAAGCTCCCATACCTTCCCCTCATTTTGAAGTTTCGAAAATTTTCCTCCGAGCCCGGTTTCCCTAACGTTGTCGTCTAAAATTTTCCGTCTTTTGAGTTTCAATTTCGAAAAATTGCCGGGAAAAGTTCCTTCTATCCCATCTCCCCTCCCTTTCCGTAATTTTTCCAAAGATGACCAACAAGAGTGTTTTTAAGACTCTTATTTCGAAAAAAAAAAAAAAAAAAGGAGAGACCTTCGAATCTTCAATCAAAAAGACTGCCTATTCTGGAACTTCGATTTCGAAAACGTTCTGGAAGAAAGTTTCGAATCGCATAATTTTTCCCTAACGTCATTAAAGATGGACGGCAATAGCGTTTTAAGATTGAAATTAAAAACAATTTCTGGAGATAACGCCACTAGACCTTCTCTCTTCATCTTCTAACATCATCGAAGTTAGTCTAAAACTGCATTTTTGAATTACATGAAGAAGTTTATTATTGTTGGTAGAGTCGGTAGGGGTTGCCGTTTGAATGCAGATGTCTAGGCGTTTGTCAGCGAGTTTTTCTACACTTAGTTTTAATGAATTTCATAGTGGAAAAGTTGAATTTCGTATAGATATGTAGTAGTGCATTTTATAACATAATGACCACTTGACATCAATGTCGCCTAGTGAAAAAAAAATCTCTCTCAGAAGATGCGAAATCAAACCACTGGGCGACTTCAGAAATTCGGAATGTACTTATTCATTATTTTTTTCTAAATTGCCGTTTTTGGCACTTGATTGAAAAACCTAGTGAAACGTGCTTTCCCCTAATGTTTACAAAGATGGCCTACAGTCAAGATTTTACAACTTCAATGGGAAGTCCACAAAATCTCTCCTCTCCCAAATAAACAAAAATCGTCTAAAATTCTGTTAAAAAAATTCCGGGAAAAGGTCACCAAACTCTCTCTCTCTCTCCACCCCCCCCCCCCAACACATCACAAAAAATCGTCTACAACTGTATTTTTATGACTTTAATTCCGAAAATTTTGCAGGGGAAAGTTTCTCAACCCCCTCTCTCCAATGCCATCGAAGATTGTCAAAACTTTTGAATTTTTGGAGCTTCAATTTCGAAAAAATCGCCAAAATCGAAAACTTTTTCGAAAATGTCGTTAATGAGGGCTTTTATTTACGTTTTTAGAACTTCAGTTCCGAAAACATTACGGGGGAGAGCCCTCAATCTCGAGTCCTTCTCCTAACGTCAATGAAAACCCACTAACTTATGTTTTTGAAGTTTCAATATTGAAAATTTGAGGGTCTACTCCGGACTCAATCCCTTCCCTTTACGCTACCAAAGATGGCTAACCTTCGTATTTCAAAGCTCCAATTTCCAACAATTTCCGATGGAAAGTTCCAAACCCCGTTCCTTCCCCCTACGTCATAAAAATTGGCTTACAACTGCGTTTTTGAGACTTCAATTTCAAAAAATTTTCGGAGAGGAGCCCCCATGTCTTTCTTTCCTCATCTTTCAACATCATTCAAAGATTGTCTAAAACAGCGTTTTTGGAACTCCTAACATCGAAAAGTTTCTGTTGAAAAGTTCTGAACCCCATGTCTTCAGCTACGTCATCAAAGATGGTCTACAATTGCGTTTTTAGGAGTTCAATTACAAAAAAAAATTTCCGGGGGTAAGCCCCCGAACCCCCTGGTTTTTAGCAACACTAAAATTGCGTTTTGAAGCTATCATAAAAGAACTGGGGAGAACTCGTCTCTCATATTTTCCTTCAAGAACACAAAGATAGCAAATAATTGTGTTTTCGAAAATATACCCTTAAATTTAAAAAAAATTCCGGAACGGGACCCCCCAAACCTCCGTTTTCTTGTTAACCTCCAAATAGTCTAAAAATGCGTTCCGAACAAAAATTTTCGGGAGAAAGCCTGCAAACACTCCTTCCTTTGCGCGAATATTATACAAAACTCAATCAACAAACAAATCCAAAACTATCTTCAAATTTTATTTATAAATGCAATTTTAGTATTTCATTATGTTCGGTACGTAAACTGGTAAAAAAAGATGCCATTTTATTGCTGCAACCTTTCTTTTATAAGGAAAAAAAAACAATTGAGGACCTGAATAACAACTGAAAAAACTTCACGAGTTTCCAAACGAATCAAAAGTTAAAAGGTTTAATTTAGATAATTAGAAACTCTTTTTTCAGTTTTTTTTATTCTTGTGTGTGTGATACTCGAAACACTTATAACTTTCATTCAAACTCTTTGAGCGAAGCACATTACACATTATTCGGGGGAAAAAAATTGTTACAAATTTTTAACTTTTTAAAAAATTTTATTTTCATTAGTCCACCCTCCCCCTCCTTAATGAATTAAGCAATCGCCCCTCTCAACAGGATCGTCTGGATCCGCCGCTGATCGCTCCTCTAAAATGATCGTCTTATATCCTTTCCACGATCCCCCCCCCCCCATTGGCATGCGCCTTCAGAAAAATTGGGGTATGCGCCTTTTTGAGGACCCAGTCCGACCCTGTGTAAACCCGTTTAGAATACCTGTAAAATTAAATCAGTAAACAGAACATGGGACCATTGGTGTTCTGATGTGCTTGCTCTGCACCAATTCCGGCGTTCCCTCTCACGTTGTGCGGACAGTGAAACACATACCCTTGGCCTTCTGGCACAAAGGCCTGTATCATTAAGCCTTCTGTATACCGTTTGCCGTGATACAGCAGTTCCATGGCGGCTACAAGCTCTGAAGCAGTAGATTTCCTGTTACGACGGGACAGTTAATGCCAAATATCGATCTTCGGCAGTAGTTGTCATTCGTTTGCTGCCTTGTCCAGCCCTTCTTACAACAGTTCCCTCGTTTTGAAACTGTTTCAATAATGTAGAGACTGTCGTGGTATGTTCATACATCTGGCTGCTTCCATGATAGGCTGCCCTGCTTCTAAACGGCCGATCAGTTGCCACTTCATAGATTCTTCTAAATGATACTTCTAAGCTATTGCAAACCAATTTGAACCCTTACACCCTGAAATCAAACGTTATATCGCAGAGATTCACTTATTCGTTTTGCGCAAAGCGCTTGATTAGCATCGGATGACGTATGCCTACATTTGCATATCACAGACTCGTTTGATAACTTTTGATTGGATAATGCTAATTAGGCTTGTTTTTCACACATTTTCTGCAAAAATGAATCACGTTGATTGGACATTTCATTGAATATCATTAATTTTGTATATGTAAAGATAATTTAGGACATAAGTGTACATCATTTCTCAAAAATAGGGGTTCCCTCCCTCCCCCGACGTCATGACTTACCTAAATCATGGGCCTGTTCATATTTTGTTTTTTAACTAAACAGATATCTGTAAAGAAAATTTACCTCTTTTGTGCACAAATAAAACTATTTGTTAAAATAAAAACGATATCGTACACGTTCTCTGAAACAATTAGGCTTAATGTTTCAATAAACTCCAGCTATCAATGCATTTTCAAATAGAAATAGTTTAAACTCAAGCACACTTTTCCCACTCAAGCTCCAGCGTAAAAGAAACAATTTTAGAACTGAATTACAGCAATAACTTACTGCAATGTAAGCTTCAAAATTCAAAAGGTATAAAAGAAAACGTATAAGGATAATTTTTATGCGATACTTTTCAAGGCGCCTTCTTACACAATACTTGAAATAATAATTCGTTCCTTCACTCAATAATTTAATTAAACACTTTATTTCGTTAGAAAATTAATTCCTTTTTCAATCGTTATCAAAGGAAAAAAGAACAAAAAGGGGAAGAAGAAGAACTCAGTTAATCATTTTACACTAAGAATAAAATTTCCTAGTGTAAAATGATTTTACCAAAGTTCTATCATTTGCGTGAAAAATAAAGTGCTTTAAAGTTTCAGAATCTTGTCTCCATTAACGTTTTTTCTGTTTCTTGATAATAATGATAGTAGTGTAACAATAATAGTATATATTCAGGACCTCTGGAATTTCCTAGATTTTTTTTTTTTTGGTGCTGAAAAGCAATTTTAAACGTAAACTTAAAAAAAAAAAAAAAAATAAATAAATAAAGGTCGATTTTCAGTGGGCCAAGCAGTGTTCAGAGCATTGGCTGCATGCAATGGAGGCGGTGGGTTCGGTTTCCTCTCTCATTAAGTCTGTGCTTTCCTTTCTTTATCCGAGCACAGGTAAGAAAATAATTTGTTCGAAAGGTATTTATTCCCTCGAAAATAACGAAGACACTGACAGACACATATTTTTCCATCTCATAAACTTTCTTGGAATTTTTTATCATGGAAAGTAGGTTCAGGCCCAGATCTATAAGTTTTAGGCCCCCTGCAACAAATCTGTAGGGTGTTTCATCAGAGGGTAACAGTGTATATTTGCAACGTTAAAAGTCTTACAGCTTTTTTTTTGGGGGGGGGGGCTGTTGAGCCTCTTAAGGATATGGTTTCCCCTCACTGCGGGGTCTGTAGGTACGTAGATCCGGGCCTGCTACGAACGTTTTTTATGTATTTTCTATGCAATTTTAATTAAATTAGTAAACTCACACCAAATAGAGGAAAACTCATACAAGCGGTATAATTTATGCCCCCGAGGTCGTTTTCGCGTCATTTTCTGCAACATCTCTTCAGAGAAGCGATCTTACTGCTCCTGAGTTTTTCTTGCGTCAGCTTGAAGAAATACCGTCATGATGCAATGATTTCAGTGATGCTCCGCGGTACTTTTGGGTCGGATGAGATGGGAGGGATCGATTGAATCCGGCAAAGCATTCGAGTTAAGATACGAATTTGAAGGACATTTACGGCACGTATTAGAAACGTATGCTGTAACAACTAGAACTTGTAAAATCACGGTCGGTGCAATTTTGTGAACATTTAAAAAGTAATACACTTTAAGTTTTGATTCCTCGTGTTTTGAATTTCTTCCCTGTTTCATATTTATTTTTACGCTATACTTGCCTCTTAATGTGTCGTCCTGCAAAGTTCTTACACGCTCAGAAATAGAACGCTCACTTTTGAGGATTCTTCAATCGTAAGACAAATTTTGTCATTTACGATGATTTTTTCCTCACTGGGTCAGAATTTAGAAGTTCATGCTCAAATAAATAAATAAACAACCAAATAAATAAAAACAATAATGAACACGAAAAAATTTGCGTGTTCTAGTTTGTATGAGTTTTAAAAAAGGTGACTAAGGAACTGTTTCACTATTAAATTTCAAGTACGGATTTAAAATGGCGATGTAAACGATATAAAATAGGCAAAATACACTCGTGTATGAATATTGCTCTCTTTTATGCCACCTATGTATTGTAAAAGCACTTGTTTTCGCGAGCCCGTAGTAATCGCAAAAATTAAAGTGGCGCGATTTTTTTCTTCTTCTTTTTATAAACTTTTGGTTCTGTTTCTGCGAAATTAGCGAAATTTTCAATTCGCAAAATCACCGATACCTTCATTTTCCCGAAAATTAAGGTTTGCGAAAGAAAGTGCTTTTACAGTATTCACATAATCGAAAATAAATATCGGCAACCACAGAGAAAAACATTTTCAAATTACAAAATGTTTAGCAAAAAAAAAAAAAAAAATCTCGTGAACTTAATTTATTTAATTAAAATCCAACCAGATTATTTGAATCAATCCCTAAAAATTCTCATTTGAAAGAACGCTCGCCAAAAATATATAAAAAATAGATGCGGTAAAAAAGATCGTTTACCGCAAATCGTTATAGTTGGAAGCTTTGAGGATCGAGAAATTAAATATCTTCGAATTGAGCTTGTAAAATTATTTAAAATTCAATTATAACTGCTCCTCTTTCTATCTTAGAAGTTGAGAATAAATTTTGTTTCACGTACAAATCTTCGCTTTCGAACGGTACGAAAATGCAAAACGTGGAAGAACTTTTTCAAATATTTAACCAAAGTTTTGTTAGTTGTTTTAAATGAATAAATAAAAAAATAATAATAAAGGGCAAAATTGGATTTTTAAAAATCGCTTCGAAATGTACGGTACGCACT
This sequence comes from Uloborus diversus, assembly GCF_026930045.1. Classification (NCBI taxonomy): domain Eukaryota; kingdom Metazoa; phylum Arthropoda; class Arachnida; order Araneae; family Uloboridae; genus Uloborus; species Uloborus diversus. The sequence continues at coordinate 101,272,671 of NC_072732.1, forward strand.
TCAAGGTCCGAAATTGTTTTGAGCCAATTTCCTGACACTTGGTGTTTATAATTTCGTCTGCACATCCACAGGACCCGGCAAACTCAAAGTGATGCCCGGGTTCTGGTAAAAAAATCGGTGCTCCTCAAATTGTTAAAATATGAAAAAGAAAAGTGAATGCACATCAGTTTATCATATTAGGGAACTTAAAAATTTTTTATGATGTGAAAAAATGTGCTTAAAAAGAAAGAAAAAAAATAACGAAGAGAGAGAGAGAAAGGAGAAGAATTATGTATATTGTCCTCGAGATTTTAAGATGTATCTTCTTTAAATATCGGGAGCCGTGATGGCACCAGCAGTATTAGCAATTTTGTGGTGGGTAGACCGACCAAGATAAGAACATCTCGTAATTTTTTTGAAAAAAAAATAATAATAATAATAATAAGGTTTAGAAAATTTTTTTTTTTTTTTTAGATGAATTGGCAGTGGTCACTTCCTTCTACTCTACACATTCCCAGAAAGAAAGCGGCGAGAAAATGCTACGTTTCTGGTTAGGGCATTCATTGGGTTGGGGTCGAGGTACTTTCATTTCACCCCCATCCCCAAAATAATAATAATAATAATAATACTAAAAACCGACGCAGAACCACAAAAGTTCTTTAACTTTTTTTTAAATAATTACAATCATTAAAAGTGTTTTTGTGGCAAATACTTCAACTTTTAACGATGCTATGAATGTTCGAAAATGAAAATTCGTTTTAGTGTTCATTCACTGTCCGGTCTACCCTATACCAACGCACGGTGTGTTGGTAACATAACGGGTTTATCTTACTCTAACCTTTTGCAAAGAAATTTAGAACCAAAAGTAGTTAACGTAAAATATTTAATTTAAAAAAAAACCACCGTTATCGCACCACCAAACTTATACTTGTCTTGTTTTAGCAAATTGAAAGAGGGGGGAAAGGAGTTTTCTCCTCCTAAACAAAAGCAGGGACGAGTGTCTACCGAAGTGAATCTGGGAATTGTTCTTCGACATTCCGACACAACTCGGAGAGGGATATTTTAGCCGAGCTGAAGTTGATTGTACGACACACTATCTTTGTAGTATTCCACTCACCTTTGGAAACACCGTGGCAACGGGCCAGGGGAAAAATTGAAAATTCATTTTGTTCCTTCCCAAGGCGAACGGAGGGAATCCGTCTCTGTTGTTTCTTTTCCCGTTCAATGGGACACACACGTGCGCTGTGTGCGCAGATCAATATTTCCCGCTGTTTACTCCCTCCCTAGTTGAAGACAGGGCAGGGACAGCGTTTTCCAAACGTTTTCTGACGGAGCTGTTTATTAACTTCGCTCAACAACTCAGTATCGATGGTTGTTAAGCGGCACATGACAGGGTGAAAAATTTGTGTGAGAGCCAGGGGCGCCCTGATGGGAGGTCGCGGGAAGTCACCGTGACCTCTCAAAAATTTCCTTATTCAGCAAAGTTTGGAGTTCTGTTTGACACAGTTGTCATCATTCGCCGAAATTTTCGGGTTCTTTTTGTCAAACTGAGAATTTTCACACTCCCAAAAATTTAAGTCCAGTTTGAAAAAATCTGGAAAAATTCCATTTTGTTTTTTCTATGGATTTGTTTGTTGCATGTTATTTCTCTTGCTATTGAGTTCAATTGTGATTTTTTTCCAGGGGCGGCTCGTAACTATGGGGCGGGTGGGCTGCCCCCCCCCCCAGGAAAATTGTGCACAGTTAAATACATTATTTATAAATAACGTTTTGTATTTTAGTTAAAAAAAAAAAAGGAAACAAAGGAATGGGGGCGTGAATGAAAAAAAGGTTTCTTTTCCTCCCACCCTCTCAAGGCCGTAGCCGGGGGGGGGGGGGGTCAGGAAGTCAGAACCTCCCCCCCCCGAAATTTTAAAAGTTTCACATGTTGTAAAAAAAAAGCCAAAAATTTCGTTTTTCGGACTTTAACTCGGAAAATTCGAGTTGTCCCCCCACCCCCAATATTACCACAGATCGTTCAAACTTTCGCTCTTAGGACTTCAATTCTGAAAAATTTTCCGGAGGAGCGCTGCCGAAAATTACCGAAAAGAAACCCCAAACCTCTCCTCCCACAAACATTACCGAAGATATTCTAAAACCAGCCTTTTTAAAAGCTAACTTCAAAACTTTTTCGGTGGAATGTCTCTCTCCCTCCCCCTCCCTCTCTCCCCAACATCCATAATGATTGTTTTAAATTTAGTTTTCAGGGCTTAAATTTTGAAAATTTTCTGGAGAGGAGTTTTCAAAAACTCTTCCCCCTGACATCATTGAAAGTCAACCAAAATTACGTTTTTAGAGCTTCAATGGGTAAAGATTGCCGGACCCCTTAACGTTAATAAAGATGGCATCACAATCGTGTTTTGAAGATTTCAATTAAAAATTTTTTCCAGGAATTAGTCTCAATCTCTCTTTTCTCAAACATACCCAAAGATAGTCGAAAACTGCGTTTTTACAACTGTAATTTCAAAACATGTCAGGGTCTGTCCCTGAACCCCCCTTTCCCACACAGCATAATAGGTCATAACAGACAATTTCATTTTAAAAAATTTAAATTCAAAGAAGGATAGAGGGAGCGCCCTTGAACCTTCCCCCTTTACATTACCAAAAATTGCTTAAAATGCATTTTTAAAACTACAAATTAAGAAAAATTCTGGGATTGGGCCCTTGAATCTCTTTTCCCCTTAACATCACCAAAACTCTTCCAAAACTGCGTTTTTAGAGCTACAATTTAAAAATTTTCGTTGGCGAACTCCCGAATTTATTTTATTAACATAATCAAGGACATAACAATTGCAGTTTCGAAAAATGGACGGGGGAGCAACCTCAAATCTCTTCTCCCTCTAACATTAAAAAAGATCGTCAAAAATGCCTTTTCAAGACTACAAATTCTTAAACTTTCTGGGGGAGAAGCGAGAAGTCCCTGTATTTCAGACACATGTGATATAAAAAAGAGGTTTTCAATTTCATATACCTCTCATTCATTTTTCGACGTCAGAATGGCTCTGAGAGTTGAATCACGCCGGGGCAGCAACTTCTGGCTGAAAGTTTGAGTTTTGCAATAAAAACACTTACTGGTGATCCAAAAGAGAAGTCCTTTGAAAAAACCATAAAGGGTTCAAAATTGCGGTTTTAGACCCTTGATTTTGAAAACTTTTCGGGTTGGAGACCCCGATCCCTGCTATCCTCCCTAATATCACAAAAAGTGCACTTTCAAAATTTTGATTTCGCAACTTTACGGGAGGACAGCAGCCACTTACCCACTCCTTATGTCGTCGTACCAAACAAAATAGAAAATCCTATTTCTTGGACTTTGATTGCAAACTATTTTCCCTGGGGAACTTCTTTTCCTTGTTAAACGATGTCAAAAAGAAGGAGAAAACTCCTAAATTTCATTCTCCTTCCTATAATAATCCACCGAAAGAAAATTTGTAGTGGCATTTTTAGTCTTATTGTCAAAAATTTGAGAACTCCCGAATCTTCTCCCAGATTGATTTGATTCTTCAGTTAGCCGTTATATACATTTGCTATTCCTATCATGTATAAATTTTACCTAAAAATAGTTATCAGCACCGGATAAGTAACATTTAATAATCAAAACGCTTAAATTAGATGATATTTGAAAAGTTATTTCAACTATTAATTTTGACTATGTAGTTTTACTTGCTTGTATTATCAACAATCTTGTGGATTTTTAACTAAGAGATTCATTGTTAGCAATGTGATGCACTCAGCAAGTGAACGGAAACTCTAATTACGATGATGCAAATAGCAAAAACATAAAAGCACGAAAAAAAAAAAGGAAAGCGGATTGAGAAAAAGAAATTTCTTCTCCGTCTCGATTTTTTTTTTAATTTTATTTATTATCTCGTGTCTAAGTTAACTAGCTTTCCTCGGCGTTATTGCTTAAAGCGAATGACTGAACTTTTTTCGTCACTCTAGTAATAGTAAGAATGAATAACTCGTTAGAATTTGTTTTGGCTTTTAATTTATCGAAAGACTTTTGTTCTTTTATATTCTTTACGGATATTCAAATGTCGAATCATATATACGTACGTACTAATATGGTGCTCTTTGATTAAAATTTCGAACGTGATGAAAGGTTTTATTTTTTCATGATTGCAACATAATTGAATATTTATTGTTCGTGTAAATGATTTACAAATAGTACCTACGTTCTTCATTTTCGGTACGATCGTGCTGCAGTAAATGTCAATAACATATTAAAATTACTGAGCAATCCAAGTGGATGTACGAAAATTAGTGCACGGCAGACAAATTTAAGTCATGAACACTTCTAAACTATGTTCGAAAGTTGAAATGTGATCAAATGCCTTAAAGTACAAGTTTTAATCATTTTCAGAACTATTCAATGTGGAAAATGTACCAAGACTTAGCTTTTTATAACTCAAAACAATAAATAATAATGTATACAATTGTTTACGGAAATGCACACAAAACCGAGGGGGGGGGGGGGCTGCTCAGCAACCGAAAACAGAGGGTGCCAATGTTCTGCCATAGGGTTCCGTTTTTCACCGCGGTGCACGCTGGGTGAAGGGTGCCGGTTTTTCGCCCGTGTTAAGGGTGCAATTTCGGCACCGTAAAGAGTGCCGCTGGTGAACAAGCTTTTCACCCTCGAAAAGTGCCAAATGCAACCTGTAGTTTTAACAGTGTAGGTACGTTTACTTAAAAACATTTTTTTTAAACCATGAAACTGGTAATTGATTAACTGGTCCAATTTGTTACTTAATTTTTTTTTTTCTAGAAGCACTGACCTTATAAGGAATAGTTTTTCTTTATTTTAAGCATCTCAAAATGCGGCATTATTACAGCAGAACGAAATTTAATCTGGTAAACATGCCCAAGCCACAATCTTCACATCCCATGCGTGGATTTCCAAAGAATTCTCTCAAACTTTTGCAATAATTTTTGATACTTTGGATCATACTAAACTCGCCGTGCTATATGCCGTGTAAGTTACCTGTTAAAATATCTTAAAACCAAGTACCCAAGCACTAAAAATAAGTTTTCTCAGATAGACTCAGCTTACAATTTAAGCAAAAATTCACCCCAGATTAACCCAGAATTTCTTTTCAGTGTTCCTTGGAGAAGGAGCTGTAGACAGCATAGTTGGTAAGGTTAAAAAAAAAAAAAAAAAAAAAAAAAAAGTAGCCTCTTTTTAAAGCTGGAAGTAAAATGACAGGGGAGGGGGGGGGGGGGGCTCAACCATTTCAGACCACCACTGCAACCAAAGATCCATTGTACTAGAAAAGCTGGAATAGTGTTGAGTGGTATGCCACCAGAATTATGCATCTGTGGCTCCTTCATTAATCAGCAGTGTACTTGAAGTACACATATCCTCAGAAGAGATCATGCATAATTCAGCAACATTGCAACAATATTTGAGAAAATCCTTGAGCACTGCATGCACTGAGTCAAAGCAATTTCATTGAATAAAATTACTATCTCAGACACTTCTTCCTCACAAACACTTAAGATGGTTGCTCTATTTAAAGAATTATCTGACAGTGATGCATTGGATGAATTTGAAGATACAGGATTTGTTGCACAACTTAAAGTACAGTAAAGTAAAGTGGGTTGCGGTTAACGAAGAGTCTGTACATTACACAAGATGCAATCCCTTGTTAAATGGTGAAATGATTGTAATATCTGTGATGTATAGGACAGAAGGGCATTTTAAATGGCAAAAAGAGGAAGATAAAATCTTCTATAAAAATAAAATATTTTTAAGAATTTTTTTCCACCTATCCCAATTAAAAGTGGGTGATAATTAACATTTACGAAAAATATTTGATATTTAATGTTGTAATTACGTAAACATCTTATTTATTGTCATTAACATATTACTTAAGGTTTAAAGTAAAATTAAAAGTAATTTGAAAAGGTTTTAAACTTTTGTTTACATCTGACACCATGGTAATTTTGTACATATTACGTCCGACACCAAGTTTTTACGTCCGACACCAATACCAAAGTCCCTATTTTGGCACTTAATACCTCTAAAATTAAAAAAATATTTATGAGTTATTAATATTTCATCATTGCTCTTTGACATAAAAGTAGTTACATTGTTGCAGATTAAGCCATTGACCTGAATCTTTTTGCTAGTCTCATTTTTCAGATTCAGCTCATACGTCCGACACCATGAGTTAAATATTTTTTTTCTTAAAATAAAATTCTGTATCAGAATTTTTTATGCTTAACAATTCTACATACATTAGTAAGTATTTAAAAAAATATTTTGCTCAGTTTCAAAATTGTTAACCAATAAATGTGTTGGTTTTTTGAAGAAAATAACGCGCAATTCTTACGTCCGAAACCGTGGAATTGCCCCTATAATTTTTAAATTTTTGTACTGATTTTACCTATAAATGTAATAAAACATTGTATATCATGAGTGCAAATAACATTTTAGTTCCATAAAAACACTTTTTACTTAACTAGTAATTATTTTAACGGCTCTTGTGTGCGTTTGCTTTGTTGGCGAGTAGCTTCTCGCCAAGCTCCTGTGAACAGCAGATGCGTTTAGAACAAGTTTTAGATTTGAAAATAAATATTTGTTACTTTTATGCTTTAATTTAAATACTAGTGTGCCTGCGTATGAAATAATTTCAAAACATTGATTACAAGACACAAGAATCCATAAATTTTCAGTCAATGAGCGAACTCTTTAAATATATATTTGTATATGACCGTCATTACAAGGAATAAAAATCAAAATACATGAAAAATGCATTTACATCATATTTTAAAATCGGGGAAGAAGTGGGGAGGGGGAGTTTGAATGACAGGCCTGGTATCCGTTATTTACTTAAAACTGGCAAAAGGTTAGCAGCGTTGCCTTTGCTAGTAACAATAATCAGTAACGATACCTTTTAGAACTGATCTTTCAACATTGCTCAAAACTCTGTTAATCTTCTAATAACAACCATAGAGAAAGTTTTAATACTATTTTTCAAAAAGCACACACACATAAGCGCTCAATTTAACTACACCGATGCACAACATAAAAACTTATCACAATAATTCAGGCTGAAAACTTGCGCTTACTCACAACACACTTAGTCGATCTAATATTCTCAGAAAAAATAACAACTCTTAATTGTTTCTAAAATATCATAAAAATAAATTTACGCAGACGATAAATTAAAAAATAGGGCGGTTGAATTATTCTACTTTGTTTTCTTCTTACTTGGCTTGGCTTCAATCTTCTGTTTTAATAATATTGTTTTTCGAAAGCAGACGATATTTTTTCGTAATACATATTCATTTGAATTGAACAGAGATGGGCAGACTTTACCAAAAAAAAAGGGGGGGGGGATGCTTTTAATTTTCACGAGTTGTCTCGATCTACCAGAAATGTGTGCAAAAATTATGCATAAATTAGTAATGTTAATAACTGTCGAATAGTTATTTACGTAGATAGTTAAAACAGGAAGAAAGACCTTCATTCTAAAAACCTTCTGGTAAACAATCAATGTTTAAGAGTTGAAATTCAAAATAATAATACATATCAACAAATCAAATAAATATTTACATTATGTGCTGAAACAATTCAAAATCTAATTCGCAACTCCAACGAACTATAGGGGGCACTGAAGTCACTGTCTAATGGCGGAATTGAAAACTAAAACAAACGCACATGGTAACGAAGAAAATGCTAAAAGTGTTGTGATTTTTGTTCGTACGTATGATTGTTTCGCTTTATTCTTTTTAAATTAATTTTCAAAGTCTTGTTGATATTCTGACCCACTTAGAAAGAAATGAGAATTCAAGAAGCATTACTAAACGTCAAAGATTAATGCAAAGTACGTAGTTCGTAGTTCTAAGCAGCCATTTTCACGATGTTGAATTCGATATTTATCAATTCTTGATAAAACTAAATAATAATTGTGGCCTGACAAGAATAACAATTAATGCTAGAAAATTTAATATGACATTACAAATTATTACCAAAAGAAGATGATACTTCATTGCTTTTGCTTTGGCTAGCGCTTGTTTTCCATTTGTAGCTGAGTTATTTCTCTTGAATTCCCGAATCGGTTAATTTAAAAATTTTCTGTTTCGATTTTTCTAATTTCTGAGTTACGATTTAATTGTGTCATGTTATGCAAATCATCAACAAAATTCTCACGGATATATGGTGGTAGTTTTCTTTTCAGTTGATTGACAATTATTTCTTTTTACTTATTGAATTCTGTAATCTTACTACCATTTTATTCCACTCATGATAAAAATTGAAAATGGTTTAACTAAAAACGCGAAATCTCGCCAAGGCTACTTTGCTCGCACAATGCCAAAATTATAACCCTAAACAAATTTGGCGATACCTTTCAGCTGAGAATAAAAGGAATAAAGTAAATTCTTTCTCGGTTATTCATTTTGTTCTACGATAATACTACTAAGGGAAGAATTAATTTCTGTAGCTGAAAGCAAACTAAGACACATCGATTGCGTTAATAAATACTCAGAACAAACTGCCTGTGTTTACGTCAACAGACACACATGGAACGCAACGTGGCAAAGTTTTAGTTGCATTCGCAGTTTTATAAATCACCGCAAGGTAGCGTATTCGAGCGCTGGAGTTCCGAATTCATCCGAAATCAATCCTTATTAAAAGATTTGTACTGTATGTTATCTGCTACTTTTGTAAGCTTGGTGTACAATTACTGATTGCTAGTATTGCGAGTTCGGAATCAGAGTCTTAGGCTCTAAAATTCCCGGAGTTGGAGTCTGCTTTTTTTTTCTCCCGACTTTGCAACCCTAAATTGTTGCAAGGTTGCAGAGTCGCAGTTGGAGTAGGACTGATTTTGAAGCAAAATGGTCAGAGTCGGAGTTCGAAGGTTTTGAAACTCCGAGTCAAAATCGGAGTCTGACTGTTTTTGGGGTTAAAAAAAAGTCGGAGTAGGAGTCAAAGGCTCTAAAATTCCCTGTGAGTTGGAGTCGGTTCTTTTTCTTCCGACTCCGCAACCCAAATTTGTGGCAGTGCTGGGGAGTCGGAGCCGAACTGATTTTGAAGTTCAAGAGTTGGAGTCAAAGTTCAAAGTTTTTGAAATTCCAAATCAAAATCTGACTCCGACTGCTTTAGGGATAAAGGAGTCGGAGTCGAATGCTCTAAAATTCCCTGGGTCGGAGTCGAACTGATTTTTAAGTAAACTAGTCGGAGGTCGTAGGTTTTGAAACTCTGAGACGAAATCGGAGTTCGACTAATTTTGGGGTAAATGAGTCGGAGTCGAAAGCTCTAAAATTCCCCGTTTTAGAGTCGGTCATTTTTCTTCCGACTTCACAAACCTAGTTTGTAGGAGGCTTGCGGAGTTGAAGTTGGACTGATTTTGGCGTAAAAGAGTCGGCATCAGGAGTCTAAGTTCCTATAAACTGCAAGAGTCGGAGTCGGACTGCGTTTCTGGGTAAAGGAGTTGGAGTCAAAGGATCTAAAATTCTCGAAGTTAGAGTCGGTCATTTTTCATTTGACTCTGCAACCCTAATTTGTAGCAGGGCTGCGGAGTCAGAGTCGAACTGATTTTGAAGAAAAAAAGTTGGAGTCGAATGCTCAAAAATTCTCGGAGTCGGTCATTTTACTTCTGACTCCGCAACTCTAATTTGTAGCAGGGCTGCGGAGTCGGACTCGGATCCGGACTGATTTCGATGCTAAGAGTCCGAGTCCGACGGTTTTTAAACTCCGAGTTGAAATCGGAGTCGGACTATGTTTTAGATAAAGGAGTTGGAGCCAGAGTCTGTCATTTTCGCTACAACTCTGCAGCTCTGATTTGTAGCCCCGACTTCATAATTAGTGCCGTCGTCTGAAAAATATTTAGTGCCAAAAGAGCGATTGCGTGCCAAAACGCGACAACTTCCCAGCCAAACTAGTCACCTGACCTGGGAGAAATGTTTTTGAAGCTTATCTGACTGAGACATTTGCTGTCGCTCCCTCCATTAGTATTCCTTCTCAATGGTACCAACTGTTACAAAAGGAAGTTTTTATGTAATAGTTATTGGCAATTTGCTTTAAGTAAATCAGAATTCTTTTATTAAATTTTTTCTATTATCAAATCTTTCTTTCTAGCTCAAGATTAAAAAAACATCATATTCTTACAAATTCACCCAAAACAATAAAAACAAATTACCTGGTGTAACGTTATCCTCTTTCAAAATTAAAAAAAAAAAAGCATCGAACAGACGAGAATTTTATGGTAATGTGAAGTTTGTTAATCCAGAGTTTTCTTGTGTTTACGCTTTCGCCATTTACGACAATCATCTCACTTTTTAGAAGAAAATAATGAAAACTAACATTATTTTGAGAAGCTCGAGACTGCCATTAAGGGACGAAACAATTTCTGTTGCTGAAAGCAATCTAAGACACATCGAATGCGTCAACAAATACTCATAAACAAACTGCCTATGCTTACCAACAGACACACGTGGAACGCAATGTTTTACCTTTTTCTTTAATTTTGTAAATCCCCGCAAGGTAGCGTATTCGAGCGCTGGAGTTGCGAATTGGAACCGTTCACAGCTGCTAGTCGCCGAGTTCCAGAACAGTACACCAAAATTTGTTTAGGGTTATAGTTTTAGTATAGTGCAAGCAAAGAACCCTTGGCGAGATTTCGCCATGTCAGTTAAACCATTTTTATTTTTTATCATGAGTGGAATGAAATTGTAGAAAGATTACTGAATTTGATAAGTTAAAAGAAATAATGGCACATAGATCAATTAAAAAGAAAACTACAACCATATACCCGTGAGAATTTTATTGATGATTCGCATAGCATGACAGAATTAAATCATAATTCAGAAATTAGAAACATACGAAACAGAAAATTTTTAAATGAACCGATTCGTCAATTTGAGAAAAGTAACTCAGCTACAAATGCAAAACAATTAGCGCTAGCCAAGTAAGGCAAAGTATCATCTTCTTTTGATAATAATTCTTAATGTCATATAATTAAATTATCTATCATTAATTGTTATTCTTGTCAGTCTTATGGCCACACTGAAAATGTAGTTCCATCAAGAATTAATAAATATCGAATTCAACATCATGGAAATGGCTGCTTAGAACTACGAACTACGCAATTAGCATTAATTTATGACGTTTAGTAATGTTTCTTGAATTCTCATTTCTTTCTACGTCGGCCAGAATATCCACAAGACTTTAAAAACTAATTTAAAAAAAATAAAACAAAAAAGTTATGCATACAAAAAAAAAAAATTACTAGACTTATCAGCATTTTCTACGCTACGGCGTACGTTTGTTTTACCTTTTTCATCCGCCATTAGACGGTGGCTGCAGTGCCCCCTATAGTTTGTTGGAGTTGCGAATATGCATGGGAATTATGTAAATCATGCGTCACTATCTGCAACACAAAGTAATCGAATGACTATTTTGCTAAACAGAGAGCAATTAAAAAAAAAAATGTCAATGACATATTTTCTTCCTGTTTACTTTCCTCAGCGACATAATTTCATCTTTCACAATTCGGAACTCCAGCGCTCGAATACGCTACCTTGCGGTGATTTACAAAACTGCCGATGAAACTAAAACATTGCCACGTTGCGTTCCACGTGTGTCTGTTGACGTAAACACAGGCAGTTTGTTCTGAGTATGTATTAATGCAATCGATGAGTCTTAGTTTGCTTTCAGCTACAGAAATTAATTCGTCCCTTAGTAGTATTCTCGAGCTTCTCAAAATAATGTTAGTTTTCCTTATTTCCTTCTAAAATATGAGTTGATTGAAAATGGTGAAAGCGAAAACTGGATTAACAAACTTGGATAACGTTATACAAGGTAAAAATTTTTATTGTTTTGTATGAATCTGTAAGAATATGAGTTTTTTTTAATCTTAAATTAATTTAACTAACCATCTTTTACAGCAGCATTTAGTTGGAATGGACGGTATGCAAAATATTTTCTTGAATATATTATCGTAGAACAAAATGAAAAATGTTTCACCGAGAAAGAATTTACTTTATTCCTTTTATTCTCAGCTGAAAGGTTTCGCCAAATTTGTTTAGTGTTATAGTTTTAGTATTGTGCGAGCAAAGTAGCCTTGGCGAGATTTCGCGTTTTTAGTTAAACCATTTTTAATTTTTATCATGAGTGGAATAAAATGGTAGTAAGATTACAGAATTCGATAAGTAAAAAGAAATAATGGTCAATCAACTGAAAAGAAAACTACCACCATATATCCGTAAGAATTCTGTAGATGATTTGCATAACTTGACATAATTAAATCTAACTCAGAAATTAGAAAAATCGAAACAGAAAAATTTTAAATTAACCGATTCGAGAGAAATAACTCAGCAATAAATGCAAAACAATAAGCGTTAGCCAAGCAAGGCAAAGAAGTATCATCTTTTTTCGATAATAATTTGTAATGTCATATTGAATTTTCTAGCATTAATTGTTGTTCTTGTCAGGCCACAATTATTATTTAGCTTTATCAAGAATTGATAAATATCGAATTCAACATCGTGGAAATAGCTGCTTAGAACTACGAACTACGTAGTTTGCATTAATCTTTGACGTTTAGTAATGCTGCTTGAATTCTCATTTCTTTCTACGTGGGCCAGAGTATCCACAAGACTTTGAAAATTAATTCAAAAAGAATAAAGCGAAAAATATCATACTTACGAAGAAAAATCACAACACTTTTAGCATTTTCTTCGTTACCACATGCGTTTGTTTTAGTTTTTAAGTCGGCCATTAGACAGTGACTGCAGTGCCCCCTATAGTTCATTGGAGTTGCGAATCAATTAAAACAAGTTTTTAGCTTTATTCTTACAAATTTTCGTAAAGCGAGTACAGTAAAACCTGTGTAAGTTGACCACATGCGGTGCAGTACTTTGGTGGTCAACTTAGACAGGTGGTCAACTTATAAAGGGGGTAATGATGATTTTTTTTTTTTTTTTTTTTTTTTTTTTGTCATTTCTTGCACCATGTATTCATTTTTTGGCTAATTGACACTTATTCTTTCTGTTCAACTCACTTCTATTGTTTAGCATTGCTTTGAAACGATAATTTAAAATGTTATTCAAATATTTTTTGGGATTATTTTCCCAGAATGACATATAATGTGTCATGCAAATTTAAAATTTTAGTAAACTGATCAAAAAAAGTCTTATTGTTTATGAAAAGTTACTCATTTGATATTAATAGTTCCTAAAAATTCATAGCTAATCAAAAATTACAAATATTTCGCTTTATTTTTTTCTCATATACATTTAAAACCCCATGATGATCTACTCTAACTCAAGAGGAGGTTTAGTTATGCTGCTGTTTCATTTAGTTGGTAAAATGCTGGTCTGGTACCAAAAATATTCTTGGGAAACTATAGAAAAATAATTAAAAAAAAAATTTGCTAAATAAAATTTTAAAAAATAAACCAAGTGGTCAACTTACAAAGGGTATTTTACAATACTCGAAACCAAATTTGGTGTTCATTAGTGGTCAAGATAGACAGGTGGTCAAGATAGAGAGGTGGTCAAGTTACAGAGGTTTTCCTTCATTATATAAGATAGGACTAATTCCGTTCCTGACAAAAGCGGTCAACATAGACAGGTGGTCAACTTACAAAGGTGGTCAACTTTACAGGTTTTACTGTAGCTGCATTCTTTTAAATTATTTATTCATGAGAAAAAATTTGATGATCAGACTTTCTTTTATGCAAAATGTAAAAAAAATTCTAAAATGTTAAAGTTCTGTAAATATTTTTTTCATTGCAAAAACTCAATTTGCGAGACAGAACGAGCCATTGATGACTTGAAAAAGAAAACAAAATTCCTTACCTGTTTTTATGTTGTAAATTATATCCATTATAGATTATTGAAGTTCAAAGATTTTGATTTCTTTTTAATTCGTCATTACAGTGTAATAGTACAAAAATGATTTTATATTTGCCTAATTAATTTATCTATGAAAATGAGCTTTATGAAATCCAGAGCGAACTCTGCTGTCAGTAGCATTAGTGAAAAAAAAAAAAAAAAAAAAAAAGGACGAAGAATGGGATGGTTTCCTTCAGTCAAAAGTACTACTTTTAGTCTAGTCATTAAAATGGATAGAATGAGCAAAAAAAAAAAAAAAAAAAAAAACATGGACCCAGAAAATCCTTTCATTTTCCCAACAGTTTTTTTTTTAAATTATTTTTTTAAAATGTCCGATTTTTCAAACAAGGCGTGGTCTTGATGACGTCACAAATGATGCACTTTGCCGCATCTTTCTGCTACGTTTCCACGTTACGATAATCAAGCAGCGAATTAAAATTGCGCTCTACGCTTGCTATCAACCATATCGTTGCCAATACACGTGAGTAAAGATGCGAATTAAATATTTTGTTCTGTGAATGGCAACATTGAATGGCAATTTCATCATATGTGATGTCACACGACAGAATAAAAGCGCACCCATTTAAGTATTTTTTTTAATATTAAACTTGAATAAATTATTTAAAAAATGGTTGGATCCTATGTTTTTAAGCATGCTCTTTCAAAAAAAAAAAAAAAAAAAACTTTTAAAATTTTGGAAACGACCACATTTGAAGCTTAATTCAAAATTGGCGCACGGATATCCGGGCTGCTGACAGCGTATTTCAACTGTCGAATACTTTACTAAAACTCTTTTTATTATTCTCTTAACTCCTATATTCTTGTTAAATGTTTCCTTTGGTGCAAATGGATTTATTTAATCTTTTCTTTTTTTTCCAGAATAGAATACAATGGAAATCTCAAAAATGACTGTACCGACTGATTCAGTTTCTAAAGAAAGAATAGAAAAACGTCGTTTCCTCTAATCTCGGAGATGCATTGGATTATGTTTTCCAGTTTGTGACTAAAGTAATAAATATTTATTATATTTACGATTCTGCAGTTGGATTTTCGTCATAATAGAAACCATTGTAAAAGAGGTTTGAATGCATCCGTATGAAAAGTGGACTTGACTTATGCATAATATTTTTGTTGTTCGATTGTGTGCTACCGCAAAGCCAATGTTGGAAAATTTTTGTCTTAACACCAAATTGAGGTCACCCCCCAACAAGAGGGGAATAGAAGAAATTATAACCTATCGAGAATGTTCTTCCCTGCAACAGAAAATAGTTGAGAAAAGTGAAACTTCTCAAAGTGTGTCGATTTCGCATATATTTTGCGAGTATGTGGGGGAAAGAAACAACATGGTAGTGAACGCGAGCACATGTGAACGTGATTGATATGTTTTAAGTTTTACTTAGGTAATTTGAAGTAAAAAATTTTGAAAAGTTCTCAAATCATGGCAGTACCAGTCCTACCTCTTCATGAAACTTTTAGAGCAATGAGCCATTTTGTGTTTCTGCGGTGACTACTTCTTTGTTTCAGTAGGTGATATAAAAATTTCATCAGTCATCTTCACATAAAACCACATTTTATACTAACTAATAAGCTAAACCTAATTTTTACTGTCCATTATATGAATATGCAAGTAAACATAAGAGCCATACACTTCTTTTGCATTGAAAAGGAGATTCCTTATAACCTAGAAACATGTGTATATGCTGTTTCCTGAAAATCTTATTTTCTTTGGTTTCGTCAAATTCATGGAGGAGCTGGCAGTAAACGTCTGAATTTTGACGATCTTCTTTTCTTACGATTCAGTTATGTGTTTTCATTATTTTTTTTTAAATAAAAACCCTTTCCCAAAGTATTGGAATGAGTCTTCTTCATTACTTACTTTGAAAAATATGTATCGAATACATTTAACTTTCAGTAAACCTGTTTCTGTTTCTTCGTTTTGTTTTGAACATTATATTTTGCATTTTATTCACATTTTAGACTTTCACCAATTATGTTCTATGAATCAGTTACAATTCAAATGTAGCCCTTTGCTTCTTAATTCTTAATTTGCTTTTATAAGTTTCATTATAGTTTTTTAAACTTTAATAATTTTATAATTATTGATTTCTTTTATCAAGTAGTCAATCCCTAATCATTATTCATAAAAGGTTAGCATTTACCTCATCATCAAAATTACATCTATAGAATATTGCTCTTGTTTATAGATTTTATTTTTACAACAGGACAGCACGTGTAAATGTAAATAAAGCATTTTGCAAATTAAATTTAAGTTAATTACCGTTTCTGTTTGAGCTGCTGTCAAAAATCGCTGCGTTCTTCGTTAAAATATTTTTTATATTTTATTAAGTTTTTACTCATATTTATGATTTTCATGATGTTTTTTCAAAGGCTGCGGGGTCGAAGAAAAAATGACTGACTCTGACTCCGGGAATTTTCGATCCTTCGACTTCGACTCCGACTCCTTTACTTCAAAATCAATCCGACTCTGACTCTGACTCCGCAAGCACTGGCAGAGTTGCGAACTTTCGGGGGGAGTTGACCGACTTCGACTCTTGAAATTTTAAGCTTTCAACTCCCGACACCCATTCCGACTTCTTTACCTCAAAATTAGTTCGACTCCGACTCCGCAGTCCTAATTTTTTCTCTTTTACAATGGCATTAAATTTGGTGGAAAAAAATTGAAGACACGTTGAAGATTGAATAAAGTACATCTTTATTTTCAATAAATAAATAAATAAATAAATAAATAAATAAAACCAAAAACAGGTAAAAAAAAAATAAACGGTTTTTTTTTTCCGACCGAAAACTGCGCTTCGTTTCTCTCCTCTCCATATGTTTCGAATATTCCAGAACGACTTTCTGTTCCAGCGAAAGCTGGCACGGAGCCCAAAGCTAGAGGCACGAGGTTCCTCTTTGGGTATTTTTGATAGAATGCTCAACTATAAAACGCTAAGTTAAAGTTACGTATTCATCGATCATTAGATTAGAAGATGAATACTTCATAAAAAGAAAATGTTAAAACTGGGGGAGCGCAATAGAAGGCAATAAAAATTTATAATTCGCCGCTCAATTTAATATTGTCTTCGAACACTAAATTAGCCTCGTAAAATCCATTATTATTTGTAATGTTTGAGAAAAATGCCATGCATAATTTCGTAGTCGGGGAATGTGGGGGCAAAGTCAAATAGCGGGCAAAGTGAAGTGGTGAAATATTTACTCTGTTTTTAGTGCCATCTATCTAGGAATATTTTAACTGCAGTCGGATCTCTATAACTCGAATATTCCTTTATCTCGAAGTTTTTATTGGGACCCTAACTCTTGAGACTTGTGGAAACTTCCCATAACTCGAACGTTTTAACCGGTCCTTTGGGACTTCGAGTTATTGAAAGTTGACCGTATGTAGTAACACGTACAGTCTATTCCAGTCAAGAAAAAATTACCTCTGAAAATCATAGAATATGATTGTTGCGCGCCAAAGTAAGTTTCTAAATTTAAAAACTCTTACCATCTATTTAACTTCTTCAACGCTTCCAAAAGTCGCGGGGCAATGAAATCATTTGTACTGAAGTCTTCAGATATTCCTTCGTGTAGAAATTGTGACACAAACACTTGAACTTTTTAACTTAGAAAAATTTAATTACAGCACAATAAACTACAATGTTAGTTGCAAATAAAAACTTGTTAATTAATAAACACAACATAATGAAGATATCGGCAACGAACTCTCTCGAAAATAAAATCTCCAGAATTTTGAATATTACATACTGCTATAAGAACTGCTACGAGGTGCGCGAGTCCGGCTAATTTATTTAAACTTAACTACTCAGTTCAGTTCAGTTCTTGGGCGTTTTCCACACTCCCCACCTTGAGTTCAGGGCTCGGGACTCCGGAACTCAACTTCAATGCTGTCAGGCTAGGTGATGAACTGGTGGTGGTGGTGCAACACAAATCCTCAAGAACAGTCACAGGAGGGGGTTTTAACTTTTGAAGCTCACAAGATGACACCGCTCCCAACTCCAGAGAACACAACTTTTTAACAGGACGAATGAAGACACCCGTTTTTGTCTTGACTTTAGCAACTCGCACACATCCATCCTTACTTGTGAACACTTCTAGAACTCTTCCGAGTGGCCAGTCAATTCTTTTACAGTTATCTGTCCACACGATAACTAAATCACCAACTTTTAGAACTGGAGAATTATTTCTAGTAGTCCTAGGTTGTCGCAACTGCCCGAGATATTCCACTCGAAATCTCGAACGGAGATCTTTTCGTATTTTCTGTGTATACGCGTGACGTTTATTTAATTTCTGATGATCCAGCGCATCTAAGTCTGGAACACCGATTTCTCTAATCTCTTGCAAAAACATAGAAGGGGTAATCGGGGTAAGATCTTGAACGTCATCACTTACGTAAGTCAACGGTCGCGAATTTACGATACTCTCACAGTCGCAGAGGACTGTTAACATCTCTTCATAATTCAATGATGTTCGACCCAAAACTTTTCTTAGAATTCTCTTCAAAACTCCTACTAACCTTTCCCAAAATCCTCCCCACCAGGGAGCAGAAGGGGGGATAAAAATCCAAGCAATAGATGAAGCAGTAGTTTCATCTTGAATCTTTTTCCAATCAATCTTGTTTAATTGATTTTTTGCGCCAACGAAGTTCTTACCGTTATCGGAATAGATAATTGACGGTCTGCCTCTTCTCGCGATGAATCTCCTCAACCCCAAAAGAAAGTTATCTGTAGACACTGAAGTCAACATCTCAACATGAACAGCTCTAAAAACAGCACAGGTGAAAATCAAAATCCAAACTTTTGAGTTATCTTTGAGGATCAAAGGTCCTGCTAGATCTATTCCTAGAATTTCGAAAACTGATGCATCTTTTACACGATTTTCCGGTAAAACACTTTCCTGAACTTCGGGCGGTTTAGAGTTGAATCTTCGACACACAATACAGGATTTGATTGCCTTCTTAATGGTTTTCCGGCTCTTCAAAATCCAGTACTTTTCTCGAAGCGCTGACATAAGCAGTTGTACGCCACAATGTCCTAACTCTTTATGTTTCCACCGAATGAGACTAAGGACAACCGGGTGTTCGGAGGGAAGTACAACTGGAAGCCGAAAATGCATGTCATCATCTCTAAAAAATATCTTCGTTTTCACTCGAATCAAGGCATCGTCGCCTACGATTGTATTGATCGATCTTAATCTAGCGTCAGGATTTCTTCCAAAAGCTTCTGATTGAATTTGCTTTAAAATTACTTGTTCAGCCTTTTGAAGCTCTTTACTGTCAAGAACACCAAATCGTCTATCTTTTTTGGATTTTTTACAATTTTCTACAAATCTGTAAATCCACGCGGTGATTCGTAGTAGTTTAACGTAAGAAGAATATCTGTAGTAGTATTTTCCCTTATCTTCGGAGTTAGTAGCTGTGATTATAACTTTCTTCTTTTCTGCGTTCACTACTTCCATGTCAGGCAGAAATTCGTCTTTCGGCCAATATTCGGCAGATCTCTTCAACCAGTCCGGTCCGCACAGCCATTCCGTACGCAATAGCTTTCCTAAGGTACATCCTCGGGACGGAATGTCAGCTACGTTCATTACTCCTGGTACGAATCTCCACTGTTCAATTTTTGTCAGTCTTCTGATTTCTTGAACACGATTTTCTACGAATGTTGCCCACGGGCCTTCCTTTTTTATCCAAAATAGCACATCCATAGAATCTGACCAAAAGACAGTTTTTACGGCTTCGAGACGTAAGTCGCATATGATGGTGTTTGCTAATCTAGCTCCAATCGAACAAGCTAAAAGTTCAAGACGAGGAATCGTAATCTTTTTTAAAGGAGCAACTCTAGCTCTAGCGGCAATCAAATGACAAGTTACTGGGGATCCAACCTGTTCCACTCTAAAATATATGCACGTAGCATAAGATGTCTTGCAAGCATCACAAAAAATGTGTAAAGTTATGTCTTTAAGAGTAAATGGCAATTTGGATAAACGTCGGGATATTTTTAGACTGTACAATTTTGCAATCTCATTTTTCCACTTTTCGAAACGCTTCACTAATTCATCGGGAAGCCGAGAATCCCACGAAGCTTTGATTTTCCAACATTCTTGTAAAATTATTTTGGGTATCAAAGTTATTGGGCAAGTAAAACCAATCGGATCGAAAATTTGATGTGTAACGGACAAAATAGTTCTTTTTGTGATTGGTCCATCTATTGTTATTTTTCTGACATCGCACGACAGCGTGTCTTCAG
Organism: Uloborus diversus; assembly: GCF_026930045.1. Classification (NCBI taxonomy): domain Eukaryota; kingdom Metazoa; phylum Arthropoda; class Arachnida; order Araneae; family Uloboridae; genus Uloborus; species Uloborus diversus. Next base: position 101,292,791 of record NC_072732.1, read on the forward strand.
CGGTGTTCCACAAAAGTCCTAAAACCGACACCGGTTCACTTTTTCCCAAGTTAGCGATTTCAGGAATTAATGCATTACTCTGCCAACCTCTAAGATCAAATTTTGCGGATGATAAAAGCCTACAAGAATTTTCACGGAAATTTTCTAATTCTGCTACGCTGTCTACGCTAGCCACACAATTATCCACATAAAGAGAATCTCTAAGTTTTTGAGCAGTTTCTTTAAGTTCATCTGGGGCTTGATCGAGATGGTAAGCAAGTGTACCGGCCAGAAGAAAAGGGCTGCAACTTACGCCAAAAACGACACGAGCGTGGCGATAAATTAGTGTCTTTTCTGGATTGCCCTCTGCCCACCACAAAAAACGCAAAAAATCCGTATCGGCTGATTGCAAAGCTATCTGTAAAAAAGCTCTACGAATGTCAGCAACCACTCCAAATTTTCCAATCCTGAAACGGTTTAAGATGGTAGGGATCAATTCTATCAAATTAGGCCCTTTCTCGATGCAATCATTAAGAGATAAACCTCCTGGTAAATGAGCGGATCCGTCAAAAACTGGACGAATTCTAGTAGTCGAACTTTCCTTAACTACTGCTCTGTGTGGGAGATAATGAGAAGCAGTTTCAGTTTTATTTTCTGAAACTGGAATTTTTTCTATTATTCCCTCTGTTTCCCATTCACAAAAGACATTTTCGTAGTCCCCTAAGTTTCTTGTATATTTAAGATTTTTTACCGTATTTTTCAAACGTTTTTCTGCCAAATTTTTATGATCATTTAGCAAATGAGGATCTTTTACCCACGGTAAAGAAACAATATATCTCCCATCCTCTTGCCTTCCTATTGTATCTCTAAAATGCTTTAACGCCAATTCTTGGGCTTCTTTTTTATTTATTTTCTCACTTGGATCAAGAATTCCCAAAGAATCTAAATTCCACAAATCATTTATTTTAGCGTCATTAACATGAAGAGATAACAGTAACAGTGAGTTATCTACGTTAGCTTTATTTGAGTCTTTTCCCATGAGTGTCCATCCCAACTTAGTTTTAACAGCAACTAAACCGTTCGAAAAATGTCTGATTCCATTCGTGTATAATTTATCCGCTATATCCGCTCCTAACAACATGTGTATTTCATTATTATTTTCTTCATACAAACATGTTTTACTCATTGACGATATATCACTCAAAAATATACCAGCCCGCTTCAAAATTTTAATACACTGACCTGTCTTAGCCTTCGGAATAAAAGCGCAAATTTTCTTCTGATCCATTACTTCAATTTGAAAACTATGCTTCCGATCAAGACTACTCAAGAGCACAGAATAACGATTATGCTGTTCTGTAGTTTCTATCCCTCCAAAAAGCCCATGCTTAACAATTTCAGTTCCCGAACTCTTTAACCCCATTTTATTTGCAGCAAATTCCGAAATGTAACTCTTTTGTGACCCTGAATCGACAATTACACGCAGTAAATGTTCTAAACCTTGATTTCGAATACGCACAATTAAAGTTTGCAAATAAACTTCATTCGACGAAGATTGGTTTGAGAGGACGGAATTTTCAGGAGGGACATTCTTATCTACGTTAAGTTTCTGCTTATATTTAGTAAAACACATTAAAGAAGAATGTTTTCCCTTACAATGCTTACAATTTACGTTTGCTTTACAAAACCGAGAAATATGCTTCCTAATTTCTAAACACTTGAAACACGCTCCCTTTTTCATCAGGATATTTTACCGTTCTTCTAGCGATAAATTACTAGCGGATTCACATTCAGAACTGAAATGGGTAAATGAATCGCAGAATACACATTTAATTTTTCTGGGATTTTCTATATCATCTGTAGAAATCAGTTCAGACGCGGTAGCGATTTGTTTCCTATTCTTCCTTGAATCATTTCTAACACGGTTTTCGACAGTATTTTGCCTATGTGGCGCGAAAGTCTCGTTGGCGGAAATTTGATTTATGTTAACTGACATAATATGCATTGCTCTTTCTCGCGACATCAAAGATTTTGACAGAAAATCAAGTAAGTTTGTCAGATTTGAATGGGTATTACTTTCTAATTTGCTATATTCTAAAACTAAATCCGCAGGAAGGATTTTTAATAGCAGGGGGCATAATACACTAGTGTAATTTTCCGATGACAAACCTAATGCTTCTAAACACCGTATTTGCGTTGTACAGTTGTCATAAAATCTTCGAAATGCACGAACATCATTAGAGTCTCTAAGAGGTTGCATATTGATGATATTATTCATATGAGCACTAATTAATAAGTCAGTTTCAGCATATCGGTCCTTCAATGCTCTTATCGCGTTATCATAATTTTCAGCTGTAATTGGAAATCCTTCAACTGTGTTCATGGCAGTTCCACCTAAATATGCCTTTAGGTAGTTGAATTTGTCAACATTATTCAAAAGTTCATTTTTATGTATCGCAGATTCAAAACTGTTCCAGAATGTTAACCATTGGCTCACATCTCCGTAAAACTTCGCGATAGTCAATTTCGGAAGTTTAACTCGTATAGTACTGTTGCTGCTTGTTTCAAAGCTTCTAGTTTGATTTTCGCTGATGCGACTGACTTCCAACGAATTCTGACGCATTTCATTAATTCGTTTAGTAGCTCGAAACTTCCAAACAGTCACTTTCTCGCGATATTCTTCCGAAGTTTCAATTTCTTTTTCGAGTTCGTTCGGTTCAAAATTAGCTTCTAGTTCGCTATCTACAGCGCTTAGCATTTCAAATTTTAAAGTTAATATTTCTACAAGTTCTTCCACGATGTTTGCATCCACCTCACTCTTTGCCAATTCTGTTTCTAGCTTATTTACTGCTTTTGTTACAGCAGCTCGCATTACAGCTCGCTTTTTACATAAATTTTCTACACTTTTTGACATTTTAGGTTGAATATCTTCATTTGTTTTAGACAGTTCAACAAAGTTCTTAACTTTTAAATACAAATCAAATAACTTCACTGCAGTCCCGGCAGGGATGCCATGTTGCGCGCCAAAGTAAGTTTCTAAATTTAAAAACTCTTACCATCTATTTAACTTCTTCAACGCTTCCAAAAGTCGCGGGGCAATGAAATCATTTGTACTGAAGTCTTCAGATATTCCTTCGTGTAGAAATTGTGACACAAACACTTGAACTTTTTAACTTAGAAAAATTTAATTACAGCACAATAAACTACAATGTTAGTTGCAAATAAAAACTTGTTAATTAATAAACACAACATAATGAAGATATCGGCAACGAACTCTCTCGAAAATAAAATCTCCAGAATTTTGAATATTACATACTGCTATAAGAACTGCTACGAGGTGCGCGAGTCCGGCTAATTTATTTAAACTTAACTACTCAGTTCAGTTCAGTTCTTGGGCGTTTTCCACAATGATGATACAAGCAGTTTTCAAAAATTGATACTACTACTATTGTAATATTTTGTTGTAAGTCAAAAATTATTTTTGGTGTTGTCAAATCATAAAATTCTTGTAATTAACATTTGAAATATCAATTGAGACCTTCTAATATTCGGTGCAGTATTTATTTAGCTAACATTAAGCTTATTTGTATTTTAAATATTTTGTACAATTAGACAAGTACGAGTACATGCGGGACAAAGTGGATGGATCAAAGTGAAACAGTTAATTTCGTTTAAACTTTCAATCTTTTATTAAATCTCTAACGTATTCTTTATTAACCTACCTTTACATAGTAATTCACTTTGTTATTCATTCATTCACTTATTTTCTTATTCATTCACTCTCTTACTCACTCATTTATTTGTCCTCATACATTAATTAATTGATAAATTTAATTATTAGATTTTTTTCAGTATATTTTCAGTTATTCATTCAATTTTTTATTTACTTATTCATGTGATAAAAAATATTTTTTATAATCGAATAAAAAATATTTCATCACAAAAATATTTCATTTTTCACTTAGCCATAAAAAAAGTGAATATTTTCTACTTTTTTTGAAAGTGAAAGTGTACTGCTAAAAATAAAAGCAATATTTCAATGTTCCTTCGTATGTAAACTGTAATTTTTAAAACAAATTTCCAATCTGTTCATTTTGAAAAAAGTTGAGTCATCTTAACTGTTTCACTTTGCCCCACATTCTCCTCTTTGTTCAGCATATATGACTAAGAACTTATATTGTATATTTTGTTCCTGAATAATTGACTACATTTTTTGAAAGTGGTGTTTGTGCTAAACTTGTGAACTGATCAAAAAAATAGAATACAGTTTTGACAAAAAAATTCACTTATCCTTATTTATCATTTTGTGAATCTCTGAAATGATGATTGAGACACATTCTTCTTATTGTTTACAAAAAGTTTAGTCTGGAATTAAACAAGCCTACTTTCCCATAATCCAAAATCGATATTTACTAACACTAGAAAAATATCCTTCTTAACTGACTTAGGCTGCAAATAGACCTTTTTAACTCTTAGAGGGACGTTAGCTTCGGTTGAGGAGACTATTTTTAAAAATTTTATTTACTTATTTCTTTTTTATTTTTTTATTTTCTATTTTTTTTCCAAGTTAACCGACACAGTGACTTTAACAACTGGCTGGGAAGAAAAGCCATCCTGCTTCAAAGAGTTTTGGCATTTAAAACTGATTTTTATTTTCTAAAGAAATCAATCCCTTTTATGTGAAAAAAAAAGTTTGTGTGAAATTGAAAAGAAGTAAAAAGTCATTCTTCCAAACTGTTAGACGTTATGTTTTTCTGTAAAATTCAAAGATTCAGCAATATAGTTTCTTTGAATCAAGGTTTGTGGGGGTTAACTCCCCCACCCTCCCCTTCCCGTCGCTGCTAGCTGCTTTTTACTAATGACTTCTTTTCTGCTTTTCTAAAAACTAAAAATAAGTTATGAATCTCCAATTCCTTCGATTTTTCAGCACTGAAAATGATTTTAGTCCGATTGGTTTTTAAGTAAAAAAAGTATGAATTCCTCTAGAAGGGGCTCAATGCTAAAGATTTTTAAATTGTTGAAAAAATACCTTCTAAAAACCAAATTAAGAAATCCTTTTACGGATTCTACGTCGAAATTTCGTTCAAGTTAAGTTTGTTCGAAGCAAATCCGCCCTTTAGTTCAGGGGCAGCATTTTGTGTGCAGCAAATTCCTCCGCAGGCGCTCAAGTTTTTTGAACTGCTAAAATAAGATGAAAAATTCTTCAAATTAACAATGAAATGAGAAAACTAGGTACCGAAGAAGAGATCTTTCGAAAAAAAAAAAAAGATTGCTCGTGTTGGACTAATTCTCTCAAAAATTTTTAAGAGATTGGACATACCGACAAACCGATAAACATACATTTAAAACCCTATTCTATTTTCACTTTTAAAAAAATCTTGAAAAACCGGAACATTAAAGTGAAAATTTGAAATGAACATTTAAGAGATAAGTAACAAAGTTCCACAGATTTTATTTTTCTTGATATTATACTCAAGAGAATAATTTTTTGAGATACACCCTTGTGGAAATGACCACAATAAAAAATTGTTTTCTCTCTCTCTCTGCCGAATTGTTGGCGCTGCTCTGCAAATTGCTTTAATGGCCGAAACCAGGTTAGCTCTATGACGCGTTGCGTTGACAACTGTACGTCGGTGTCAACGACTTTTCTTCTGATAGCTGTTTCTAGATTTGAGAAAGGGAAAGGAGACTCATTAAAATGCCGTAGATTAAATGCTTTCAGATAAGGCCTGTAAATCAAACCGGAAATTCGTCTTCAACTTATTTCATTAATGTTTTGCCTAAGTTAATAGCCGACCTTTGTTTGGAATTCTTAACAATGAAAATATGATTGGAGATTCTTCGCTTCTTTTTTTAATAAAAAAAGAAAACTTTTTTTCTAATTTCTCTAAAAAACTTTTTTTTTGGGGGGGGGGGGGATAGCTGGTGAAGCCATTCATTTAAAAAATGCATTTTAAAAAAAGGGCTGCTCATTTTGCAGCAGTCATAATTTATTTGCTTTAAACTGCCTTGCATATCTTCAAAATAAATGGTTCAGGATTATATAGCATTACAGTATCTTTTTTTTTCTGGATGTTTTTTAACTTTAAAACTACACAAAAAGTAATGTTTTTCTCCGCTATGTATAGGAAGAAACGAACAAGACATCTTAAAGCAATGAATGAATTTCTGAATTGAATAGTGTCAAAAAATAAGAAGATTCTGAAGCAAATGAATGATAATTGCTCTAATTTTAGTCAAAACAAACAAAAAGTAACAATTTAGAAAACTTATAAGAGAGAGAAAGAGAGAGACGGGGGGGGGGGGGGGGTACTCCATTATATCAGATAACCCCAAAAGAAAAAAAACCCAAAAGAAAAAGTGGAGGGGGAACGCACATTACTGGTTACATTCCATGAAAATAAATGACGTTTACTTAAACATTCTAGCGGAAGGGTTAACAAAGTGGGTGCCGCAAAGTGTCCATATTGTCCCATTTTAGTGGCAAAAGAAAAGAAAAGATACAGTGAAACCTGTGTATAACAATACTGTCTGTACAGAGTTTCCCAAACTGTGGTCCGCGGGCCCCTGGGGATCCGCAAGTTCATGCTAGGGGGTTCGAGGTGCTATCCAGCTAAAACGTTAAATGTAACTGAGATTGAAAGGCGAGTAACGATATTTTAATTCAAAAAGAAAGCACATTTATGAGGAATGAAAAAGTTCTTGCTTAAGTACATGCAGGACGCCATAAAAATACAACTCATATGAAAAATCAACACACTTAGACTAGGTTAAGAGTGTTTGTATTGTTCACTAGCTTCAAAAGTTCATTTTAATTAGTAAACTTGTTGTATAAATTTGGTGTGAATATTTTTATTCCTAATTGAATTTCAAATAGAATTTTACTACCAAATTTTATTTGGTTGCTCCTGATTTCTTTAATCACCTTTTCCATCAGTTTAGGCGAATAGTTGCGGTAAGGAAGGCCGCCTATCTCCTTTCTTTTGCCTGGATTCATGTCAAAAACCAAAGAAAACCCGAAAACTAAAAAACTGTTCAAGACAATACAAAACTGTTCACGAAATATTGACAAACGATAGTAAAAATGGGTGGTCTAAATTGCAACTTGAATTCCCGTATTTTGTTTACTTCGGAACGACAAGTAAACAAAGCAACCTCAGGATTTGCCGAAAATGCTAAATCATCTTAGATACCTAAGTAATAAAGTAATAAACTTAACTTCGGAGAATTCAATCGGCAAATATAGGTTTCGAAGGAGACTTTGAGAGCTGAAGCAAAAATTTCAAAAAACATTCCAACACAAATGAATGTTGACACGAGAATGATAACACTGGAGCTTGGGGTAAACAACATGAACTTCGCTGCACAACACTTGCGAACCTGCTGAATTTTTTTTTAAAGACTTTAGCTTTGCTCTAACGACCACTACACAGCACGTTCGGATCTTCAAATTGTTTGAGTTTTCGAAAACAAGAAAGAAAAATACAGTTTAGGAAAATAGATAGTCACCATTTAAGCAAATAAAATGGTTATACAATGGTATGGTAGTAGTGATGAAAATAATCGAGTTCTCATAATCGAATCACTCGATTATTCAAGATCATTCGAGAACTCGATTACCACGAGTTCTCGATTATCGTATCTCGAGTTCTCGAGCGATGAACTTCTCGAATACTCGATTATCACTTTCGAGTTGTCGAGCGATGAACTTCTCGAGTTCTCGATTATCACTTTTCGAGTTCTCGAGTGATGAATTTCTCGAGTTCTCGATTATCACTTTCTGAGAACTCGAACGATCAACTGCTCGAGTTCTCGATCGTCACTTTCCGAGTGCTCGAACGATCAACTGCTCGAGTTCTTGCTTTGAACTTCTCGAGATGTTGAGTTCTCGAGATCTTGAGTTCTCGAGATGTCAATCGCTCGAGCAGTGTATTCTTCGATCGATTTGATAATCGAATGAACCTCTCAATATAGTTGACTTCTGACAAGGGTGCCCACCTATGGAGGGGGGGGGGGGTCATGGCGCAGACTGTGCTATTGACATTTTTAGGGAGGGGGGGTGTTTTAAGGGGTATTTTTCTCATTTGTTGGGGGGAGGTCTCTGCGATATTGAGGGTGGGGGGGGGGGCTTGACCTCAGGGCAGGTGAGCACTCTTGCTTCTGAAGTGTTTTAGTTGCAGGGGCGGATCCGTCATTTAGGCGGTCATAGGGCTGGCTTTGAAAAGTTAATGATTTTGCTTATGAATGAGCATGGTTTTTTCTGTCTTCCGAAAAAATTTGCATTGAAACCTTTTAACCCTTCTCCCAGAAAGACGGGCTGCGCTGAGGAGCCCACATAGCCCAGTCAATGAAGGTAAAAAAATAGGCTTTGTCGCAACTAATTTAGGGAAAGCTGAATTTTTGCAGGATGTTAGCAAATAAAATATACACTAAAAAAATACAAAGTCCCGACCCTCACCCCTCTTGCTTTCTCCCTCACCCCCTCCGAAACATTGCAAGAGCAGTATTATAATTATACGTTTTTCGTGTCGCAACTAATTAGGGGAAAGATGAATTTTGGCAGGATGTTAGTACATAAAGTATACACTAAAAAGCCACGAAGTCCCGACCCCACCCCTCTTGCTTTAACCCCACCCCCTCCGAAACATTGCAATAGCAGTACTATGATTATACGCTTTTTGTGTCGCAACTAATTAGAGGAAAGCTGAATTTCGGCAGGACGTTAGTAAATAAAGAAAACACTAAAAAAACACAAAGTCCCGACCCCTACCCTTCTTGCTCCCCCCCTCCCACTCTCTCCGAAACACTTAAACCATCAAGAGCAGTACTATGATTATTCGCTTTTCTTTTCGCAGCTAATTAAGAGAAAGCTGGATTTTTGCACGATGTTAGTACATAAAGTGTACACTAAAACCTACACAGTCCCGACCCCAACCCCTCTTGCTGCTCCCCCCTCCCTCCATCCGAAACATTGCACACTGATCAGTTCAGTACTATGATTATACGAGTACAGCTTGAAAATTTATGATGTTACCGGGGTGTTCCTTTTTTTATTTCACTCCTAACAATATTATAAACCAGTGGTGCCGAACCTAAGGCCCAGGTGCCGTATCCGGTCCGCGAAGCTGATCCGTGTTGCGCGTTGTTTTGTGAAATGTTACAACTCGAAAAGCACGATTAATGACAATGTTACAAATTGTTAGCCAAGTATTTAGAAATTGGTTTCTAAAAACATTGTTGGGGACCACTGTTATACACAAATTATGAAACATACACTTTTTATGTAGATAGCTCAGTTTCACCATTTTACCAACTTAATCATATGCAGAAATCTCACAACAAAAACCAAAAAGGAACTTCAACAAATTAATAGCTTTTTATCATTACGTCTTGGAAAGAAATGTTTGAACAAAATTTATAGATAATAATATGATAATAGTCATTTTCTTGAACTGGATCAACAATGTAATAAGGGGCCATCTTCTAATATTTCGTTGGTTTGGTCCGAAATATTGTTACAGTGCATTCCACTACAGTGTCCACACGCAGACGTGCAATCGAACCTAGCTTTACGACAGATGCAGTTTGAAACACATAATCTTTTCAATTGCAAGATACTAATTGGAGAAGTTCACTTGAAGCAGAGGTAATCTTCATGAACTTAGGAATCAGTCTGTTGTATGAAGTATAATGCCAACCCCACTCTTCTGGGGGAAGTTTAAAACCTAACCAAGTTTGAATCTGGTGTTGACCCTAAAAACTCTGGTGGAAAGATGTTGACGAGTGACGTCTGAAGTTGGTGGAAGTTTTGCTAAATCAAAAGTATACTTTAGGGACATTTTTGTGATTACTTGCTTTTCACAAACTTTTATACAAACTTGGTTAGGTTTTAAACTTCCAGCAGAAGAATGGGTTTGGAAATATATTTCAAGCAACAAACTGATTCCTAAGATCATGACAATTACCTCTCTGCTCCAAGTGAAATTCTCCTACTAATATCTTGCAACTGTAAAACATTGTGTTACAAACTGTAGCTGTCGTAAAACTGGGTTCGATTGTACGCCTATGTGTGGACACTGTAGTGACACACATTGTAGCATTGTAACAATATTTCAGACCAAGTCAACAAACTGTTAAATGACCCCTTATAAAAGAAAAATTGTAGTTATAATAAATTGATGTCTTTTTTTTTTTTTTTTTGAATGCAGCCTGTTTTTCAGAAACCAGTTGCTACATAGTTCTCGAGTTGTAACATTTCGCAAAACAACGGTTCACACTGATCAGTTTCATGGGCCGGATGTGACCCGTGGGAAGTAGGTTGGGCACCACTGGTTTATAATATTTTAAGAAGTAAAATAGAAAAAGGAATACTCCGGTATCATCATTAGTTTTCGAGCTGTAAGCGTATAATCATAATACTGCTATTGCAATGTTTCGGACGGGACGAGGGGGGGGGGGTGAAGAGTGAAAGCAAAAGGGGTAACTGTCCAACCGCGGATTGCATGGAATTTTCAAACGTCCAGATAAGACGAATCTATCTGAAAGAGGGGGAAAAGTAAAAATTTGATGCTGTTATTCCAGGGCTGCGGAGTCGGAAGGAAAATAGCCGACTCCGACCCCGACTCCGACTCCAGGGTTTCGAAACACCCGACTCCGACTCCGACTCCGGCTTTTTTATTTATTTATTTTTCAATTCAACCCCTATCCCCCTCATGAGAAAGGAGGAAAACCTCTATACAGAGATTGAAATATTAATTTGTTTCTTATGAAATTTAAGCGCTGTATTTTTTTTTTGTAAAATTAAGAAGCATACAACGTCAGAAATTGAATTTGAAAATCAAATTGTTCCAATAATTACGATTTTAAAATTGAAATCACATAATCATCCTATTGTTAAAAAAAATTGAAAAGGTTTAACTTGCTCCCCATTAATGTTTAACGAATAGATGTTGATCAAATCGTGTGATTTTCAAAAACGCTTTTTTTGCTAACCAGGAAACATCACGAGTTCAGTAATCATGAAAAAAGTTAAAAATGGTCGCATTCGAAAGAGTATCTTTAGAAAAAAATTTGACCCAAATATTGTGTGCCCTCGTCCTTTTGTTTTTGAGATATGGGGGGTCAAAGTCTGTCAAAATCTTACGAAAATTCGCCAAATTTAAAGACTTGGCAAGAAATGGAAAATACCACGTGATTTCATCGCCTGCGTCTAGCAAGACTCTCATTTCCATTTCTGGTCATCTGCAAAGCGCGTAAACGATGTTTCGAATTAACCCTTTACTTGTGTGGGTAAAATTAAAAAGTAACTATGAAGCCTGTGAAATGGAAACTAGAGAGCTTTATCCAGAGGAGCTACAACTTTATAACGAAATTGAACGTAGGATTTAACTTTGTAATCGTGATAATAATGCATTTCAGAATTTAAGTGCATTTCAAGCGTGTTTTACTTAACTAAATAAGTTTGTACTCTTGCGATGAAATGTGTTGTAAGTAATTAATAATTATGTACGAGAATTAATATGAATAAGTAAAAAAAACATGCTTATTAAAGCTTATATATTGAAAATAAAATGGATAGTTTTTGATGCTGAAAGAACATGATCATGGATTGTAGTATCCCAGCTCTTATTTATTTTTTCAAAAGTTATTATCATTCATGAAGTTTTATTGTCTGACCACTGCTAGCGAAAATGTTTAATTTTTAATTTAAAATCGAAAAGAATAATAATTAAAAAAAAGAAAACAACGGATAGTAAATGTCAAAAATGTGCACAGCAAAACTAACGATGTCGGAAATTACTTCATAACAGATTCTTATCAAAAATTTTATAGTCGACGTTCATTACAACAGCCCCTGTAGTTCGAAAAGTCTCACTGCAACTGAAAGTCGCTATAACGTAAATGCACATCATATTGCATGTTATTTAGTCATTTTGAAAAATACTGAAGTCACTTTTACCAATTATGTTTCACGTTAAAAGGGAATTCAAATACGAGCAAAATGAAAATTAATAGTTTTTTTTTTTTTTATTATTTGACTTGTTAGAGGGTTTACACATAACTTGAAAACGATACACATAACGAAAAACACACTGGAAATAACTGACAGAAATCGTTTTTTTTTTTTAAATTGGAGAACATGGTTTGAAATCTTTAAAAATGTCGTTTTCTTCGTATTTAGATACTGTTGAAGACTTCAGATTTACGACTTTTCAAAAAAAAAAAAAAAAAAAAGACTTTAAAGTGTGTTTACCGTTTCTCTACGGTTATCATATTTTTTTCGAAACAGTTTCATCATCGAATAAACTCTTTCAGTGGAAATATTTCACCCGCAGAAGCATAAAAGTTTTAAACATCAGTTTTTAACAGACAGTCTTAAGAATTACAAAAAATTTCATTGTTGTTACAATAAAATAAAACAAATATTTCGGGCTGTGGCGTTTTCCCCTATACAGTTGCACGTTAATATCCCGGAACACAAGCCCCTAAAAATTTCAATGCCGCAGTCTGTGCCACGACACCCCGCGCCGTGGTAGTCACCCCAGTAAAGAATTAATGCGATATTTTTCACGCGCTTTGGTGGTGACCCAAATATGGAAGTGAAATGTCTTGTCAGATGCAGAAGTTGAATTCGCGCCGTACCTTCCATTTCTGAACAAAACTCGCTAAATTTGGCGACTTTACTAAAAATTTCGGCAATTTTTAAGACATCATATTTCGATAACGTGGTCACGAGGGCACGTAGTTTCAGTGCCATAAACATGTTTTCCGATGCTCTTTCGAATGCCACCAATTTGGAATTTTTTTGAATTTCCTTGATCGTGATGTTTGGTAAGTCAAAAAACCTTTCTAGAGCGAGGGCGGTCCGCTCCGGCCGAGATCCATCTGGTGGGTGACACCTCAAGTATATTTCAGAGTTTATAAAAACAATACACATACTTTAATTCTGAAAAAAAAATCCCCAATAAATTTGAAATTATATTTCATCTATAAAATTTCAACGAAAATAAGGCACTATACTTGTATTGAGGGAAAATATGGGGTACATGTACGCTTGGAGAAAATTTTACAGAAAATGCGGCAATATACAGCTTTGTACAAATAGCTTTTCTTTTTCCTATAATTATTCCCTCAATTTTTAATTTTAATTTTACTGGCTGCTTTAGAATTAATCTTGAAATGAAGATTTTAAGATTAACTGCAATTATTTGAGTGTTGTAACCAAGATATTTGTTCTATTTCATACTTTTGTTGAGAATCAAGCTTGTAGATGTTGTCCTTAAATTGAAAAGACAGATATATTTTATCATGTCTTTTAGATTTGCGCCTTTGCACGCCAACACTAAGTTGAATTACAGAACACCGTAAGATACCTCTCGAACTACGGGCTCCAACTTGCTCAAGGGGTACATTCCTTTTACAATTTTATAACTGAGGTCGAAGTAAAAGAAATGTTATTATTGTTGTTTTAAAGTGATTTTTAAAAAATTTATTATTGTTGTTTTAAAGTGATTAAAAAAATATAAAATGTTAGGTAAGAAAACCGTGCTCACAGTTGCTATTATTTCAAGAATGTTGAAAAACAAGCAAACTAGGGAACAGCGTAGGTGGCTATTACAGAAAATTCGATGAACAATCAAGCCAGCTGGTTATTAATGACAGTTGTTTTCTTATTAGTAGGCTTTTATACATGTAATCGAATCAACTGGTAGTCAGTTTTTCAAAAAATGCCAGGAGAGTCAGCGAAAATTAAAGAAAAAAAAGTAGACCGGAGTCGGAGTCGGAGTCGGCATATTTTCTACCGACTCCGACTCCAACTCCTTTAGGCCAAAATCAGTCCGACTCCGACTCTTCGACTCCGACTCCGACTCCACAGCCCTGTGTTATTCCACTCATTTGAATGAGTCTCTGCTTCTGCAAAAACTGGCATCGCTAAAAAATAATAGATTCATCCATTTCTGGCTATAAAACGGATGTTTGTCTTTCCATACAATCCTTGGTGAGACAGTAGGGACTTTGTGTTTTTTTAGTGTATACTTAGTATATCAACATCTTGAAAAAAAAATCAGCTTTCCCCTATTTAGTTGAGACACGAAAAGCGTATAATCATAGTACTGCTCTCGCAATGTTTCTGGGGGGAGGGGGGGGGAAAGAGGGGTGCGGGTCGGGACTTTGTCTTATTTTAGTGTATACTTTTTGTACTAACATCTTGAAAAACATCCGCTTTCCCCAAATTAGTTGCGACACGGAAAGCGCATAGTCATAGTACTGCTCTTGCAGTTTTTCGGAGGGGGTGGGGAGGAGAGCAAGAGGGGTGGGGATCGGGGCTTTGTACTTTTTAAAGAATACATTACGTACTAACATTCTGCCAAAATTCAGTTTTCTCTTAAATAGTTGCTACACGAAAAGCGTACAATCATAGTACTGTTCTTGCTGTATTTCGGAGGGGGTGAGGGGGGGGGGGCAAGAGTGGTGGGGGTCGGGACTTTGTACTTTTTTAAAGAATACATTATATACTAACATCCAGCCAAAATTCAGCTTTCCCCTAATTAGTTGCGACACAAAAAGCGTATAATCATAGTAACGCTATTGCAATGTTTCGGAGGGGGTGGGGGAAAAGCAAGAGAGGTGGGGGTCGGGACTTTGTGGCTTTTTAATGTGTACTTTATGTACTAACATCCTGCCAAAATTCATCTTTCCCCTAATTAGTTACGACACGAAAAAAGTATAATTATAGTATTGCTCCTGCAATGTTTCAGAGGGGGTGGGGGAAAAAGCAAGAGGGGTGGGGGGTCGGGACTTTGCATTTTTTTAGTGTATACTTTATGCACTAACAACCTGCAAAAATTTAGCTTTCCCTAAATTAGTTGCGACACGAAACCCTTATTGACTGAGCTAACAGGGGAGATGGGTCATTGCGCAGACTGCGCCATTGAAATTCCTAATGGACATTAGACATTTTTAGGGAGTGTCCTTCTTGAGGGGGAGAGAGGATCCCTAATTTTAAAAAGTGTGCCAGCACATTTGAGGAATAGATACTCTTGCGATCTAAATGGTATTACAATCAAATAATTGCTTTTCGAATGTTTCATTCGAATAGTGTTATAACTGAATGTATATACTGTTGAATGCTTGATTATCAAATGATTCTTTGGGGATGCTTGGTAGTCTAATGATATGTTTTGAGCGAAAGGTGTTAATGAATGAACACATGGACGGGTCTGTGGGAGACATGTGTTGTGTGTCCCGGTGGTGGAATTAAAGGTTGGAGGCGCTTATAAGGTTCTAACTTGAGAGGCATTAAAATTATAGTTCTGTTTAAAAGGGGGAATACTTAAGTTTAAAACCTGAGGGGACGTCTTCCCCCTTACGTTCTCCTTCGACTATACGGTTGGGTAATGATACAAGTGTAATAGGCAATAACAAACGTTTTACAGCCCAAATATACAGATCACTGCAGACACGTGTTTCGGGGTTTCAAGGAACCCTTTTTTCAACGCAAAATAGTGAGATTGTGGATGTAAGGAAATTACTGGATGTCTTTACGGGTCATTCATTAATTACGTAAGGGTCCCGAGGGGGTGGGGTTGGAAAAATGTCTGCATACTTTAGGGGGGGTAGAGGGATTCAAACGCATTTTTACGCAGTATTTTCCAAGCCGATGTTTCATTTGCGTCTGGAGAATAAAAAGGTATTAGGATGACTGTTTTTTATTTGTTTTACGAAGAATTAATTATGTAAAACATAATAAAAGAATTGCACTATTGTATGGCGTGTTTTATTTTTTAACTACTATCGCATCATATACAAAAAAATGTCGAAAACACATTCAGTCTAGATTCCAACTCTTTAGTAAATATTTCTTCACACAAAAAGGTTTAATTTAATAATAGTGAATTAAATTTCGATTCCACTGATATTAGATTAGTTATTTCATTATTTCGAAAAACGAAATGGAATCTTACGTAAGAATAGGGGGAGGGGTTTGAAAAACCTTACGTACCCTTACATGGGGGGAAGGGGTCAAAAATGGCCAAAATCATCCATACGTAACAAAGGAATGGCCCCCTTATATGTAAAAGTTTACTATTTTGTTGAAAAAAGGGTACCTTAAAACTCCAAAACACGTTTCTGCAGTACTCTGTATATTTGGGATACAAAACGTTTGTTATTTCATATTACTTCTCGGCACAAAAGTACTTAGTTATTTCTTAATAAAACAAGTGGTTAACTTCTCGAGTAATTCATTCCTATGGGTGCAAATAAGAGGGGAGGGGGGGGGGAGGAGTTTTGACGTAAACTACGGGATTGTAATTTTTAGGGGATTTTGTCTCTTTTGGGGGGGTATTGCTCTTGGGGGAAGAGCTTCATAGGTGGTGCCCTTTGCTCTTGGAATGGATAGATTTGGAATGATTTTTAAAATCGAATGATTGCTTTTCTCTTGCTTTATTCGAATGGGGTAATAGTTGAATGTTTGGCTTCGAATTTTCGATAATTGAGAGATTCCTTAATAATCGAACGATAGTTTTAGAATGAAAATTGTTAATTATCATATGAGCGGATTTATGGAGGGGCATGTGTTGTGTAAGTGGCGGATACAATGGAGGGTCGTGGGGGTCATGACCCCCCCCCCTGAACTTTCGAGAATAGTATCCGTACACATTGTGTCATTCTATAAGGTTTTAGAATCGAATAATTGCTTCTCAAATGTGTCACCCCTATCATTCTATAAAGTTATTGAATCAAATAATTGCTTCTGCTTTTTTTCGAATGGGGTTACTCAGAGAGCAATTTTCGTTGAGTAAACGTTTTACAGCGATTGTTAACGCTGTGGCAGCCATGTTAAATCGTTTATGAAATACTTAAAATACACCGCCAGCTCAGTTATTCCATCCGAAGACTGCAGTTGTGTAACTTACTACAAAATACCTTAGCTTTGCCATCAATCTTTGAGTTGAACCGCACCATTGTTGCGGTCGCTCATCTGGTTTGCTAATTCTGCATTAGCTACCAGTTTGATTGGCTCTCTTGGCTCCCTTAAGAGATTTTTCGGCTCCAGCTCATGTGATTCCTATTCCGAGCTGATGAGTGCTAAAAAGCACGAAATTGCAGTCCTCGGATGGAATAACTGAGCTGGCGGTGTATTTTAAGTATTTCTGCCTTAGCCCTGGCTTTAGGGCGGTAACTTACTACAAAATACGTTTATGAAATGTTTAAACGCAAGGTTTTTATAAAGCAGTGGTGCCCCCCCCCCCCCATGGTAATGACACTCATCCCTCAAATGCGACGTTGAACCCCCTAAAATAAATTAAAGCCCGCTTAAGTTACCCTCTCCTCTTCAAAACTTCAATGGCGCGGTCTGCGCCATTTACCCCCCTCCCCCGCGCTCTCTCTTGTATAATATATTGTTTGTTGTCGAATGCTCGGTTATCGAGCATCTCGGATGATTTGAAAACCGAATACGTAATCTGCTTTTCAGAGAAACTTGACAATCAATTTTAACCTTTTTGAGGACCAGCGCACAGAAAATGAAACGTAGCTACGGAACCTTAAGTTCCGAAATGGACCGTTGCGAGCCTAAGCATTTTCAGCAGTTTTGCCTCAACTTTACAACTTTACAAAAAAAAAAAAAAAAAAAAAAAAAAAAAAAAAAAAAAAAAAAAAACATAAAATTCAGCACATTAATTGCCTGAAAATTTTTAAGTTGAGTAAATAATATACTTATCAACATTTACGAAACTATAAGGAATATGACATAAACAAAAGCGAGTAAAACAAGCAAAATACTAAATTTAACTACCCACGCAAAAATAAATGCTACGCACACAAAAAGTCACAAATATCTTGCGTATGGAATTTCAAAAAAAAAAAAAAAAGCAATCCATATAAAATGTAGTTTTTATTTAAAAATTGGGCCGAAGAGTGGAAGCTAAAATTAATCCCACACGACAAACTTCAAGATTTCTTTTTAACGCACTCAGAAACATTTCAACTTCACTTCCAACACTTTTACTGTTACTGCATATTCCTAAAGTCGACGAATGAAAAAGAAAAATAACAAGAAGTTCCGTCTAGAACTAGACGAGCCTACTTTCCCGTATACCCATACTACTTTCTAGTACCTGATCAATGTTCTCAAAAATAGCTAAAATCGCAAATTTTTTCAAACATATTTTTTTTAATATTTTAAGCTGATTTCTAGGAATAAAATATTCCTTACTTTTCTTCAAAAAAAAAAACGAACAAATAAAATAGCAGCACCTTTTAAACAAAGCAGCTAATACACTTCTTTCCATTAAAAAATTTTTTTTAACAGCTTTCAAAACGAAAAAATAATAATAATAAGTTCATTAAAATAAATACATCATATATAAAAAAAATCGTTTCTTTTTCCCCTGTTGCCAAAAATAATTTTTTAAACGAATAAATGCACTTACCAAAATAAAAAAAAAAATAATAAACTGTCAACTTAAAGAAATAATTTTCATTGTCAAAAAAAAAAAAATCGTCTGCGCATATTTTTCGAGTTTATTCACCGAAAACTAAATACCTAAATTAAAAACTTTAGCGTGAAAATAAAAACAAATCATATCAACAATAATTATTTCACAGTTAAAACCACAGCAGCGGAGTCGGAAGTCGGAGTCAATCTCATTTTGGGAATAAAAGAGTCGGAGTCGAATATCCAAGAATCGGAGTCAGTCATTTGTCCTCCGTGTATAAATGTTTGCCAAAGCTACGAAGTCAGAGTCGAAGTCGGGGAGTCGGAGTCCGATTAATTGTCGGGAACAGGAGTCAGAGTCGGTGTCTGGTGCCCCTAAATTCTCGGAGTCGGAGTCGGGAGTAGGTCGTCAAGAGCTATTTCCAACAAAGTTTGTTTGAAGTAAATCCGCCTTTAAGTTCGGAATCTATATTGACTTTCAGTTTCCCCTTAGGCGCTAATGTTAAGAGATTTGAACTGTTCAAAATTGAACGAAAACTTGTTCAAATCAAAAAGATATTTTCGATACATGTTTTTAATCAAAATTTTTTTCCCTACAAAGTTTGTTTTGAAGCCACTTCGCTTCTAAGTTCAAGATTTATTTTTGATTTGAATTTCCCCGTAGGCGCTAATGTTAAGTTTTTTTTGAACTGTTCAAAATTGAACGAAAAATTGTTCAAATCAAAAAATGAATTTATGGGGAATGAGATGTCCTCGCCGAGATCTTTCTAACAAATAAAAAAAATCGTTCGAATCGGACTATTCATTCAAAAGTTATTAGGGGGGGGGGGACAGACAGACAGACCGACAGACAGACAGACCGACAGACATTTTCCCCCATCTCAATACCCTACTTTCCAATTTTTAATTTTTCAATATTTATCTAACTATTTTATTTATTTTTGACTTTTTTTTTGTTTTTCGGGATATTTTTAAGATGTATTAAGCCTTCTTTCATGCTTTTTTCTTCTTTCTCTGATTTTTACTGGGAAAGTAGGCTAAAAAAAAGAGCGGATCAAGAAAGAAAAAAAAATGATGAACTTCAATGCACTTCAAGCCACACTTGTACGCTTTTCAATGCGCCGGGAATCCCAATCCTCTGGAAAACGCAATCAGAAATATTTTACCCTCCCTCCTCATGTATTAGTCAGATAAATATACTTAACTACTCTCAACAAGAACATCAAAAAAAAAAAAAGCAAAGCTGAGTCATTCCATTTCAAATCAGGCAGGCAGGTATGAAAAGTGTCATATGACCATCACCGATTTTTTTGAAAAAAATACAGTAGTTACAACTAAGGGACATATGAAATATCCCAAAAGGATTTTGCAAGAAAAATTTTTTTTCTTCAGTTACAGCCTATTAAAATTCTGCACAAAATCCGCCATTTTGGAAAAAACGGCAAAACACTCCATTTCAAATGGACATTATTTCAAAAGTATTTAACCTATTTGAATAATTCATTTTTCTAAAAATAAATAAGGACCCATATATCCTATAGACATCGTTTTTGAAAGTTTAGTTAGGCTTTTTGATAAAGAAAAAAAAAACATTTTTGTCACGAAAAAACAGCATTTTTACCGATTTTATGATTTTTTTTCTCCATGAAAAAAAGTTTTTTTTACTAAACGGAGATGGCAGTCTAAAGCCCTTATATGATAGTTTCATAACATATTTTATTATAATTCTTGGATGCATACAGCTTCGGAAATAAAATTCGAAATTTTGAAAATTTTCAAAAATTAGCGATATTTGAAGTGATTTTACTCAAAAAACCCATTTTTTAAAAATCTAAAAATTGGCTCACTTGAACCCCATATAATGCTTAACAAGTGGGTAGACACCGCATCCCGTATTTTTTCCCATAAAATGTTTTATGATTTTTTGAAAGTGACCTTATCGCCCATGGCATGCATGTAAAATAAAAATGTCTAATAATTTCAGTAACTAAAATTCTGGTTATATTAATGCCTAATAACTACAATAAAGGTGCCCTTTATCAGGAACAACTAAACTCTTACTAACTTTTAATAAAATATCAGTAACAAACCGCTGTTGATGACCTAGTCAATTCGTCTTTTTGTAAGACTCTGTGTGTAGCCTTTAGATAGAAGAGCCTTTGGTGATTATATTAATGACTAATAGCTACGATAATGATGTACTTTATCAGTAACAGTAAAAATCGATATATATATATATATATATATATATATATATATATATATATATATATATATATATATATATATATATATATTTATAAATATTACTTTATTTTGTCTCCAAAGCTATGCATTCACCGTTACTTTCATATGCAGCAACGAATCATATTTTTTCTCTTTCAATTCTCTTTCTCTTCAACTCAATTACGCGACAGGGGAAATCATCAAAGGGAAGAACAATACAATGCATTTGAAACGATTAATTTTAGTTTCGTGCTTTGGTTTGACATTGGCGAATGTTGTCACATAATTTTTGGATCCTACCTAGTATGATTACTTTTATACGTAAGAATATGTATACTAAATTCATACCGCAAAACTCACTTGTAGTTTAAGAATTTAAAAAGCCCACTGTTTTATGAGAGAAATAATTAATTGAACATGGTTGTAAGTTGAGGTAACCAAACAGATCACCAAAGGTAGCTATTATAGCCAGGGATCCAATTTCTAACAAAAGAAGGTCAGGATCCCTATAGTCTTCAGAACTTCTTTTAATGCTTAAGTGGCCTGAATTCGGTCAAAAATACAAAAATTTGAATGAAACAATTAAGGAAGTATGGGATCTCAGCTCCCATAACAATTAGGCGCTGATCAGCAGAAAAATATGTTCATATAACGAAGTACAAAAAGACGAATTGACTGGGTCATCAGAAGCGGTTTGATACTGCTACATTATTAAAAGTCAGTAAAATTTTATTTGTTGCTGATAAAGTGCACCATTATTGTAGCTATTAGGCATTAGTTTCATCAGATTTTCAGTGACTGAAATTATTAGAAATTTTTATTTTACATGCATGCCATGGGCGATAACACTTTCAAAAAATCATAAAACATTTTATGGGAAAAAATACGGGATGCGGAGTCTACCGACTTGTTAAGCATTATATGGGGTTCAAATGAGCCAATTTTTAGATTTTTAAAAAATGGGTTTTTTTGAGTAAAATCACTTCAAAAATCGCTAATTTTGAAAATTTTAAAAATTTCAAATTTTATTTCCGAGGCTGTATGCATCCAAGGATTATAATAAAATATGTTATAAACTATCATATAAGGGCTTTAGACTGCCATCTCCGTTTAGCAAAAAAAAAACTTTTTTTTCATGGAGAAAAAAAATCATTAAATCGGTAAAAATGCAGTTTTTTCGCGACAAAAATGATTTTTTTTCTTTATCAAAAAACCTAACTAAACTTTTAAACACGATGTCTGGAGGATATATGGGTCTTTATTTATTTTTAGAAAAAAGAATTATTCAAATAGGTTAAATACTTTTGAAATAATGTCCATTTGAAATGGAGTGTTTTGGCGGATTTTGTGCAGAATTTTAATAGGCTATAACTGAAGAAAAAATTTTTTTATTGCAAAATCCTTTTGGGATATTTCATATGTCCCTTAGTTGTAACTACTGTAATTTTTTCAAAAAAATCGGTGATGGTCATGTGACAGACCCTGCCTGATCTGAAATGGAATGGCTCAGCTATAAACTAGGAAAGAATGAGTACTTTTGCGCAGAGCAACTATTCCCCTATTTGTTTACATTATTAACTTTGTGTTTGAGAGCCCGAAACCATTCGAAATAATCACGTGATAACTGAAAATCATTAGTTTAAATGCATAACCATTCGAATAAATCACTCAGTCGCCCAAATGCCGAGCTCCTAGTTTCTGACAAGCTAACAGGGAATCTAGTCGAACCTGCATCCCCCCAAGGATTGCGACCCCAAAATGAAGACTAAAATCTATCGAATCGACCCCCTAAAACAAGCTTGCATTTCGAACTTTACCGGAGGGTAAGGGGACAAAAGGTATATCTGCTCATTTTATCGGAAGACAACAAAAAACTAGACCCACTTAAATGTAAAAACTAGAATTTTTCATGGAATTTGGGGGGGGGGGGATTGATCCCCCTTCTAATGGGGGTGTCAATACCCCCCCAACTTAACCTAAAATTTCTAAAAGCCAGGAGGGTTCATCCCTTATTATACCCCTAAATGGTAGGCTAAATGTCACATTCCTATCTCGAGCGCATCCCTGCCAAAACAATTCAACCGGGAATTCAACTGAAGTCAAGGGAGTCCACCTCCCCCCTTTCGCAGGGCGATGGCGCACCCTCTCAAATGTTACGGAGCATCCGTCTAGAAAGAGCTCTCCCCCCCCCCCCCTCCCGAAATGAGATTTAAAAAAAAAACTCTCAAAAAACCGCTTCTAAAAATTTCGGTTTCGCAGGTTGCGCCATGGACCCCCCCCCCCCCCCTTCCGAAAATGTGATTAAAAAAACCCTTTTCAAAAACCGACTGTAAAAATTTTAGTTGCACAGGCTGCGCCATGCCTCACCCCCTTTTAGTGGGCACCCCCGTAGCAGTCAACTCAATTTTGGAAAAGCTCAGAAAATGAACTACTCGAGTACTCGATTCTAACGTCTCGAGATCTCGATTTGAAACATCTCGAGATCTCGATTCAAAAGATGTCGAGAAGTCAATCGCTCGAGTACTCGATTCAAAAGATCTCGAGAAGTCAATCGCTCGAGTACTCGATTTAAAAGATCTCGAGAAGTCAATCGCTCGAGTACTCGATTTCAAAGATCTCGAGAAGTCAATCGCTCGAGTACTCAATTCGGAAGATCTCGAGAAGTCAATCGCTCGAGTTCTCGATTTCAAAAGATCTCGATTATCAATCACTCGAGTGATCGACTTAAAAAGATCTCGATTATCAATCATTCGATTATCAGAAGTACTCGATTCCCGAGATCTCGATTATCAAAAGATCTCGATTATGCCACTATATGGCAGTAATCATATATTTACTGCCATATATCACTATATGGCAGTAAAGAGAAATACATTTGATTGCGCCACCTATTGTGCAACGATTTGCGCCAAAAACTAATCAAAAACTAATTAGCACAAATTTCTACATCCATATCGAGTTTTATAAAAGTTCATGCATTGTTTTTTTGAGCATCTGCGAAAAGTGTTCACAGTCAGACGCTTTCGTGATATATTTCAAAATGTGTCCAGTTCAGTCTTCCTTTAAACGTACAAATCCGCCCAAGGGTGCCCATGTAGGGGGGGGGGGGGGCAAGGGGGCTCGAGCCCCCCACTTTGAAATTAGAACTTCCTTGCTTTACTTTTGCTTAGTACTTTTTTCTTTGCAAAAATGAAAAACATTTCTTCTCCAGCCATTAATGAATACGTTATTAAAAATGTCAAATTTTAATGACTCTAATCTGTCCTGAAATCAGTTTCCAAGGGGAAAATATCCAGCTAAACCACGGGGAAAATATTTGAGCCCCCGCCCCCTTGCAACTTTGCATATGGGCGCCCATGAATCCGCCAAAATTCGAAAATTTTCGCGCGTTCAATACTTTCTTAGAGGAAAATAAACAAACAAAATACATGCTCTTTCCTCGGAATTGGGTGAAAATTAAATATTTCAGTTTCCGAACTTACTAGTTCAAGAAAAAGGAAAAAGAAAGAAAAGAAAAATCAAACGCAGATGAACTTAAACAGCAAAATGACTATAAACGCTATAAATGCGCGCTTTTGAAAATGACGTCATTATTGCCAACGCGACCGATGCCACGTGGAGAGCTTTTATTATTAAATCCAACCACGTGATGAGGTAGGTAGGAAAGAATGGGAAAAGCGGAGGTTGCGAAAAGAGAGAGAGAGAGAGAGAGAGTGGGAGGAGGAGCTAAGCGAGGAGAGGGAAAAGTCGATAGGCATCCACAAATGACCATTATTTTAGTTTTACCTACCTGGCTCTTGATAAAGATTGGGGATTTTTTTCACATCTGCTCTAATTAACGCACAGGCCAATTGAACCCAGACCTAGAGACCCTCAATGTTTAGGGCCCATTTCTTTTCAAAGTTACATTACGTGTAAGCTTCAAATTTCACCTTTAGTCAACTTCAACAACGTAAAATTACTACAAGTAAAAGTTTTTGAAACGTTTTAAGTTTTATTTTATTTAATTCATCTCATAAGTTTTTTTGCGGTTTGCACAAATAAAGTATATATTGTGTTTAGTAAGATTTTTTTTTGGAGCACTTTTAGTTGTATACCCTAATATTTATAATTTTCAATTTTAACATTTGATGAAAAAGCTATAAAAGATATTTCTCTTTGAAATGAGAGATAAAAATAGAAATAAAATGCGTATTGAAGAAACAACAAAGCGTTTTTTAGGTAAATGTACATTTATTATATATTCATTTAATCAGTGATGCAGATGAAAAAAAAATGCTGGGAGGAACTCACCTTGGGGTTTGGAGGGACTCACCGCAAGAAAAGGGGGTTTGAATCCATTGCACATTAATTACATTTGCATTCCCTTTATTGTAAAAAAATTAAAATTCCAGGGGACCCCCAGGTGACACTCCTTTAACTATATCACTGTAATGGGGTTGTCCTTCAGTCAAAAGTACTACTTTAATTCACTAAAATTGATAGAATAAGCCAAAAAAAAAAAAAAAAAAAGAAAAGAAAAGAAAAGAAATAACATGGAGCGAGAAAAAACTTTCATTTTCTCAACGCTTAATTTTTAATTAATTTTTTAAAATGTCTTATTTTGAAAATAAGGCGTGGTCTTTATGACGTCACAAATGATGTACTTTTGCACATCTGTCCACCGCGTTTCCACGTTATGATAATCAAGAAGCTAATTAAATATTGCACTCGACACTTGCTATCAACTATATTGTTTCCAACACATGTGAGTAAATAAGCGAATTAAATATTGTTCTCTGTGAATTGGCATTTCATCATTTGTGATGTCATCGGTAGAAGCGTAAAATATGAAAGCGCACCTATTAAAATATTTTTTTAAATATTAAACTTAGGCCAATTATTTAAAAAATGGTCAGATCCTATGCTTTTAAGCATGCTCTTTCAGAAAAAAAATATACTTTTAAAATTTCGGAAACGATCCCATATTACCTGAATAATTGATTTTAAGTCTGAAAAGTTGTGCCAATGCTTTATTCATGCTGAATTTCATTGTGAGTCATGCAAATTATTTTAAACACTATGTGTGAAATATTTATTTTTCTTTAACAAATGTTAATGTGGAACTGATGTTTGAAGTAAAATATTTAAAAAAAAACTCTTGCATTTCTGTTTTTATTTTAACATACGAAAAATATCTAGCACTTTCACACGAATAAAAATTAGAATGTTTTGTACTTTGATTCAATAAGCTTTTTAAATATTTCATTCCACTAATCTTCTAATTATTAAGGACGATTCATGAAAATAAAAGTTGTAGTGTTGGTTGGGGTAAGTGGAACCCCTTTTGAGAACAGTTCGTTTTTGAAATCTTATACAAAAGTTTTGAGAGGAAAAAAAAATAAATAAACTTATTGTCTTAATTTATCTTAGACATTATTAATAAACAAAAGTTCATCATTATTTTCTAAAATAATACTTTAAATGTTCTTAACGATTATTTTTTTTAAAAAATCGGATCGGTGTCCCACTTACACCATAATAAGAGGTAAGTGTCCCTCCCCCCCTTTTTAGCCTAATTTCCCAGTAAAAGTCAGAAAAAGAAGAAAAAAGCATGAAAGAAGGCTTAAGGAGCCGTTTCTAGAAACAATAACTCCAATGAGTAGGGTCCTGTCTCAGTTCGTGATTGCGAAAAACATAATTTGAATTCAAAATTTCAGAATTCAAATTAATTTTCCTTTTTTTTTTTGATATGATGTATTTATTTTAATAAGCTTATTAATTTTAATTATTATTTTTTCGTTGTAAGCTGTTAAAGAATTTTTTTTAAGGGAAAAAAGTGTATTAGCTGCTTTGTTTAAAAGGTGCTGCTTTTTTTTTTTAAGATGTGTGAGGAATACTTTATTCCTAGAAATTAGCAAAAAGGGTACTAGAAAGGGTACTAGAAAGTAGTATGGGTATACAGGAAAGTAGGGTCGTATAGTTATAGACGGAACTTCTTGTTTAAATTTAAATGAAACATATCTAAAAAAAAAGGAATAAGGGAGTTTTACATGATAAAGAATGCAAATCTTCAGTTTGAATTGGTATTTTTTAAATACATCCATTTATGAGATTTTTACGGTCTTCTAAATCTTTATCACGAAAATTTTTTGTATAGGTAGGGGAGACTGGGGAGGTTTGACCACACGACAGGTGTGACCCACCCTATCATATTTTCATATTTAAACACATTTTTAACTGATGGGCACTGAAGGGCAGCATGATATTTAGTCAAATCAAAAGCTGTTTCTCTTTTTTAGCCAATTTGAAGTACAATTAAGAAGAAATCGAGTAATATGATAGCTTTTTCACTCAAAAAAGTAAAATTTTTCGTTGCAAGTTCATCTCCTCTGTGCGGTTTGTCATTCAATTCTACAGAAATAAGTTGCATTATTTATATACTCTGATTAATGTGCGAAAAGCCTGTATAACTAGTTTTAAAATTCACTATTTATTTTAATACGTATTCTATTATATTTTCTAAAATGACTACTAAGGGAGGTTTGTCCCATAGTCCCATGTCAGTTATGGGAGGTTTGATCCGGGTCAAACTCTTTATTTGATGGTGTAACATTTTCAAAACAATGTATTTTATTTTATTAGTTTTAAGTAAGATTGTGTTCAGTTCAAATGAAATAAATGTTACTCTTAACTTGTAATTAAAGTCATTTTGCATAGTATACATATAATAGTCATTTGAAACACTTTCTGTTTGTGAATAGTTCTGATCAAACTGAATACAACTGAAATTTGCCCCCTTTTCTACTTTGCTCAATAAACTTATTAAGATATTCAACCTATACAGGCCCTCATTAATCCAATTGACTACTCGTAACACCTGAACAGCTGCGCCCATTTGCCAAAGAAGGGCCTAGAAATGTCAGAGGTAGAAAACGGACCAAATCTAGATTTTTGACAGCTTTCACAGACACCCCTGTCAAAGCTGATATAGAAAAAATGCACAGTATGAAAAAGAGTAAAAAAATGTCTAAAAATGTTTTTAAAAAGCAAACAATAAAAGGAAGATTACACTTGTGTTCAGACGGTGAGTAGAAACGTGAAATATTCTCATGTTATTAAATAAATTTGTGGTTTTTGTTTATATAATTTTTGCTTGTACGTATCATATAATAGTAATAAATCAGACATATTAACATTTCAATATAGTTTTGTAATTCTTAACCTCTGTTGGTCAAACCAACCTTATGGTGGGTCAAATCTCACTCAAGTGGGGAGGTTCAACCCAGTTTGGACGCTCTTGAAAAATTTCCCAAAAAAAAAAAAAAAAAAAAAAAAAAAAAATAATTTAAATCAAAATAACAATGTAAAAAGTTTTTGAGATATATTTCTTCTCAAAAAAGTCGGAAACTTTAAAAAAAAAGTACCTTTGTAAAAAGTGGGTCAAACCTCCGAAGTTTTTCCTATATATTTTACGTTTTGCATATCGCTCGTTTGGAAAAAGAGTGCCAAAATACGAAATTTTTAATTTTCCTTTTTTTTTTGTTTAAAGGGCTTCAAATGATGTGTCGAGTTCTTCCATAATAGCTTTGACCTCTTTCTCGCTCTCCAGTTATTTTTTACCATCTTGTAGTGATTCTTCCCAGAAATAATCCTCTACACAGAAAAATTGATCTTATAAAATGTGTGTAAATAAATGATTTTTTTTGGAACAATTTCACAGTACACTTAATTACCTAACGAGGAAATTGGAGCAAATTTTAATTATAATTTTCAATTAAAATACAAAAACATCAACATCGAAAGTCAAACAGTGATGTTAAAAACATCGATATTTTAACAAAAACATCGATGTTTCCAAAACATTGACATCGATGTCGCACCCCTAATTACAACGTTCTCTTAAATTAGAGTTTAATTATCGGAAAATGTCTTATTTTGCATTTTAAGCAAGGCAGAGAAGTTTCCTTCCTCTCTTAAAACATTTCTAAGGCTTCTGCTGGTTTCTATTAAGCTACATGCTAAATATTCAAATTTGCGAAACATATGAAGAAATCTTGGGGGCAAAAAAATACTTAACGCAGAGTAGAAGTTAACTGTAAATATACAGTCAAACCAAATTACCTTTTGATTTTCTACCACGGGAAAAGCCGTGCGTGTACCGCTAGTTAGCGTAAATAAAATTATTGAGAAGAAAGATCTATTGCCATTTATTTCTCGACAGTGAACAAATAAAATTCTTTGCTTTCATTTTGAGGCTTTTCCTGTAGTCAGGGGATTTAAATTTTTCCTTTTGGTTATTTTTCCACGATCCAGGGATGCCCACCCATGGCGAAATTTGAGGAGGGGGGTGTTTAAAAGGGGATTTTTCACTTTTGAGGGGGGGGACTTTTGCTTCAGAGGGGTTCTTTGCGATATTTAAGGGGGGTGCGCCCTTGCTTTTAGAAGGGGGGGGGCACCTATGCCACGATGTGTCGGGAAATTTTCGATTTTTTTTCAACCTTCAAGCCTGACAGTTAAACACGCGTCACTTGATATAACTTTATTTCCGAGATAGACCGTGCAAAGCCGGGCGGCGCAGCTAGTTAATAATAAATCAAGCACCAAATCGTAAACTATAGAGAAAGATTTTCAGCGTAAAGAAAGGAAATACACCACTCAGAGCATCCGAGGTTATCGAACCCACGTTTACTGGCATTTCAAGCGAAGTTTCTACCACAACGCCACGAAGGTCCCCAACGCATAATGAATGAGCATAATGAGTGATATAGTTTACAAAATCATTCTAATAAATTAATGAAAAAAAAATTATTTCGTAAAAATTGTCATTATCGTGGAATTGCCCTTCACTGATATTAGAGGCACAGTGAAAATTCGTTTTTACATACATACAATACGCTTTATCATAAAATCTGTGATTCTTTTTGGCAGAAATATATGTGTAGTTTCAGCTGATTCAACTGGAGTGAGTATTTTGATGACAACATTTTTTTCTTCGGTAATAATTAGCTTTCGTTGTAACTGTAACAGAGGTTTCACTAAAATACCTTTTTATCAGGAGCGGCACGGATTTTCATTCCGTTCTTCAAGTACTTAGTATTTCAACAAAATTATTTGTTCTTTGGGTTGGGAGATTTTCTCTTGATTCTGATTCAGCAATCAGGATTGCTCATAGTGGTCACATTGCCCATTGTCTTACGTTTGTCAAAACCTACTCCCCTTGCAAACGGTAGATAGCAAGTAACGTGATCATTATCATGTTTTTGCATGTAAAATTACAATGTTTATTTTTATTGATTGCTTTTTGTTCTGCTTATAAATATCTTTTTTTTTTTTTTTTGACTTATCTCGGGCATGTTTAGCAATGCTAAACAACCCTCATGAATCCAAATATCTGCAAAAAATCCAAGAACAGCAATGGGTCACTAAGGACCTCGTCCTTCGTAAAACCCAAACAAGATAGAATGTGCTCAGGTGAAACCTCTCCAGCAGAGCACCAGTGACACTCCGGAAAAGTCTTGATATTCCCAGAGAATCTAAGAGCTTTTGTGTGGCCACTCAGGAATCTCGAATATGTTGTCTGGAGGAGTCTACCCTTGAGTCTAAAGGACTCACCAGGACATTTTGCAAAATACCAGGCGTGTCTGAGAGGTGTTTTAAATTGGCGATTGAGCTCCATTTTTGAAATTGTGGAGATCTCACTGAAAGTAAGATCTCCACAAGGGCTCTCACCCTCCGCAGCAGCAGATCTAGCCAAAAAGTCAGCCCTTTCATTACCCTCAACTCCAACGTGGGAGGGGATCCATTGAAAGTGAATTGTATGTCCTGATGAAAGAGTATGTAGTAGACTCAGAATGTCCAGGCTGGTCTTGTCGCCCACTTTACTCCAATTAGCGAGGTGCTGAATTGAGGCACGACTGTCAGTCAAAATCCAGATTTCCTGGAAACACTCCTCCCGCTGAACAGCACACTGCAGACCCTTCCTGATAGCAATCAGTTCTGATCTAAATACTGAACAGAAATTCGGGTTTCTGATTTTAAATTCCAAGGCCCCAGAGGGAGTAGGAATGAATACTCCACTGCCCGAAACGCCACCTTCTCCTCTGCTTCCATCTGTATAGATTTTCAAGGAGAAATGTGGTATATTATGGATAGTTTCCAGGGCCATTTGTTTAACTAGGTCCGGTGGATCTGAACTCTTGATCACACTAGTCAGGAGCTCGTCATGGAAATAAATTCCCTCAAGCTCCAAACCAGCTCCTGCGTAACCCAGGAAATGTGTTTCCACATCGGAGGGAGGTAAGTTCAATGACCTTGCATAGGAGAAGGGGCTATGCTTCTTCAAACGAGTATTATCATTCCATGCAAGAAGGTAGGCTGAAGTCCGGTGTTGTTCTCTATAACTATATAATTTGCTAAAATACCTTGTAAGGCCACACTGTCTTCTTTTTGCAAGGGCAGGCAAGTTGCTCTCAAAGAGCACTATATCATTTCGACAACTATGTCTAAGTCCGGCAATAATTCTAGCTGCGCTAAGCTGTACTCTTTCAAGTTTATTGAGATTGGTCTCTGAAGCACAGGAGTAAACTGGGAAGCCGAACTCCAGTACTGGTCTAATGATAGAAATAGATATAAATATCTTGAGACGATAAGTTTAGTGATATTTCTATTTCTTTGCTTCTTTTATTGGCAGTATTTTCGGATTGGAGAGCTAAAAGTTACTATCATATTTTTTTTTTTACTTTAAACGCTTTTCTACGGCAATTTTAAATGATTCTAAGCGTATTTAAATTAGATGCTATTTTCTTTGAAGGAAAGAATTGTGACGGACAGGTGTAATCTTTATGTCAGGATTTTTTTTTAAGTTACTATGTTTGGAGCTTAAACAAAATTATATTTGCACATATTAACTAACGAAACAGAATCTTTCTTTTTATTTTGGAGTAGAGAGGGAAATTTACACTTGCTCTAAGAGTTTTTTATTTAATTTTATAGCACGATCAGAGCCGTGCGGGTACTCCTAGTTTACTATAAAGAGATTAAGGGAAACGGGGAGAAGCGGAGGTTCCCTGCCTACCGAATTATTTTTAAAATTTAAGATAGTTTAGGCTAATTTTGGTAACTACAAGGAAATGGGGGCTCCTCTCAGAAATTTTTTCCGAAATTTTAGTCCCAGTTAAGTGCTGTTTAATGAAGATAAAGAAGAAAGGGAATTTGGCGATTTCCTGCGGACAACTTTCAAAATCCAAGGCCTTAAGGTGCAACTTAGACTATCATCGAAGACGTTAGGGGATTCAGTGGCTTTTTGGAAATTCTCTATACTGAAGTGTTAAAAACGCTATTTTTGACCCTGTTTGGTAGCGATAGAGGAAAGGAGTGGAGATTCCCTCCGGATTTTTTTTCGAAACTGATATCAATTTTATGCAATCTATGGGAAGGATGGGTTCAAGGGTTTTCTCGTGGTAGTATTTTCTAAAGGGGAAATTTTAAGCTATTGTGCTGATGCAAAGGAAAGAGATCATTAATTAGGAAAAAGGGTTCAGAGACCTTCCCCAGGAAATGTTTCAAAATTTAAATTAAAAAAAAACTATTTTAGGCTACCTTTGGAGATTTCAGGGGAGGAGGGTTGTGAAATTTACGAATCTTACTTCCTTGGAAATGTTTTAAAAATGAAAACTTAATGATGTAATTTTTGTCAGTATTTTGTGATAAAGTTGAAGTAAGCGAGTAAAGTTGTTGGAGTAGCCTCCTCCTGAACTTCCCTACCAGCAAAGTTTCTTGCATCAACCTTGAAAGATCTTGATATTATACTGACGGCGTCAATATTGACGTGTTTCATACTGCATAAAGGTTGCATAAAGATTAAATGCAATATTGCAATAACAACACGTATCGTATGCAACATTGCATTCATCTTAAAATACCAACATTGATATTGATATTACCTTACAATATCAGCATTGCATGCATGTTGACGCCGTCAAGCTGGTATTGATTTCATGCTGTTATAGTCAAGGTAATCAATACACAATAGAACAGGTGGACCTTCGTTGATACTTGCGCATGCGCACAGTTCTTTATACACAGGGTCCCTTGCATTGCTGGCATGTTATACAGTCGTTCCTGGAGCTCGTCCACGCTGCACGTGGCGTTGCATTCTTTAAGCTTCGCTAAGTTGGTCCCTTAGTTATTAGTGTGTAATAGTATTGTTTTAGGAATAACTTATGAATGACTGATAATTGCTTTTGTTTATTAATATAGTACACTAGACAAGCCATATCGCAGATGATGTGCGATCAGTGATACAAATGGCCGTAAAAAAGGTGTTTCGTCCCTAGACTTTGAAACAAAGGACATGCAACCCAGAATTTCGTATTATCACTTCAATTTCACGCGTAAGATTAATTTTATTCAATGATTTTTTGTGTTATTCTTTAAGATAAATTCATATGTTTTGTCCAGGGGATATTTTCAATGCTGACATCCATTTGGAAATTTATTTTGTTGTATTTATTTATTTATTGCTATCTTAACTCTTTAATGTGCTATAAAAACTTCCGCAATTATTCTTAACTAGGCATTTTATGTCTTTATAATGCAATTAGAAGCATGAATTTAAAAAATAAGTCAAGTACGTATGTATTACGCAAAACGAAGAAATTTTCATTTTTTAAATTAAATTGTGAGTACTATTAATATCATAATATGAATTTCCGATCAGATGTCAGCTTTAAGAAAATATTCTTAGGCTAGAAAACTAACCAGTCTTAAACAATAACAGAAATAATTACAGAATGAAATTTAATTCTCGAGTTTGAAGTGAAAATAATACAAATAAATAAAGAGATATAACACCTTGCAAACGTACTGATTTCATGCTGTCATGTCAATGTATCCTGACATTTTCCTGTCATATCAATACGTATGCAAGATTACAAAAGCAAGATAATCTTGCCTGGACCTTGATTTCATGCTGTCATGACAACATCTTGATATTTTCCTGTCATATCAATACGTATGCAGGATTACAAAAGCAGCCTACCTTGATGTTTTCCTGATATTATGCTGCATACACCTTGTCAATATTGTGGCAGCCCGCTTACAGCATAAATGGAGTAACATAACAATACTGAGGCAGCATTAATGCAAGATGATTTTTCTTGCATGTCAACCTTTATGCAATACGGAGGCAAGATATTTTGCTTACTGGTTTTTTTGAAATTGAAGTCTTAAAACGCATTTTCAGTCACGTTAGAAGATATGTCAAAGTTTGGTGACGGCCCCAGGAAATGCTTTGGCATTGAAGATTTAAAAACCAATCTCCTGGTCACATGTTATAAACGTTAGATGTTTTACGCGTATCAAGCACGCATTATTTGAGGTTTATTATTTATTCAATTATTTATTTATTTTTCGGAATTGCACCTATGTTAGTGTTAATCAGGGCTGACGCCAAGGGTGTGTGGGGGGAAGGGGTGCTACACCCCTCCAGTTTTTCAGAAGTGGGGCCGCCAATTTCCCTTTAGCGATGCAACAAACGAAAAAAAAAGGAAAACTCTTCGTTGTTTTAAAAAATTAAAATAGTAAATTTAAACGAACAATTAAAATAATAGTGACAAAAAGTATTTTTTTCTGTAAAATTCGAATGGAAAATGTAATCTTAAAATACAATTTAGGAACATCCATGATTCTCTTTTATTAAGATTATCAAAGTAAGGGCAGCGGAAGTGTGCGTTTCAGACATTTTTTAACGCAAAAAAAAAAAGTATTCAGTGCGCTATTCACTAGGCCGCTTAGTGGATATGTCTGTCTAGTCGGAAACTATGGGCCCGGCTCAGATTAAAGTATTGTGCATTGTGCATAAAGTAAAACTAGCATCATGGGAGGGAGGACCGGCGACAAAACTTGCACGCCTTGTCTCTCGGCGGCCCTGGTTATACAACGCCATGCTTCATGGTTCTTCAGGTAAATAAATAAATAAGATGGCTTTATAGGGGCACCCGAAACATTCCCATGTGTAATTGTTTTGATGAAAAATATTGTCCTGAAAACGTTTCTAGGTGGAGAAAAATGCATGGGTCGCCGAAATGTATTTGAAACAGAGAGGAGGGGGGGGAGGGGGACAGTTTAATGCTAAAAGAGATTCAAAGTATTGTGAAGAATACTTACACCAGAAGTTCTAAATGTTTAGACGTCAAAATCGTAGGTAAATCAAAGTTTGATCAAGAGATGCAGTAGACACATTTAAAATAAAAAGAAGTGGAATAAATAAGACCTGTATCACAGAAAATAACCACGTCCGTTCAAAATGTTAAAAGTTCTTTTTCGGTGCCGCAGACGCTTGTATTTCAAGAAAACAAAAAACATTAGGCTGGAAATTGAGAATTTTACTATGGGAAATCCAAGCAAATAATCGTGCTTCGCAAAAGAAAATTGGAAGAAAGTATTACCACTACATGTTTATCAATAATTAAAATTTAAAAGGAAGATAGGGACGTAGTCAAACTGAGGGTAGTGTAGAGAACTCCAAATCCTTTTTTTTACGTCCCCAAAGCTGGCCTGGAAGTGAGTTTTTAAAACTTCGAATTTGAAAAAAATCCGAGAAAACCCTCTCAAACCCCATTCTTTCCCCTTACGTCATTGAAGATGGTCTACACATGAGTATTTAGGACTGCACTTTCGATTAACCATGAGAGTGCTCCCAACGTAACCCCCGAAAAAACGCCCTCTCAATTAATCATTCATCATCATTCACGGTCGAATAAATTTCGTCTTTAGACTTTGATTTTAAAAAACTCCCTGAGAGCTCCCGAATCTGTCCTCCTCCTAATATTATCGAAGATCCTCAAATTTTTCATTGTTAAGGCTTCAATTCATAATTTTTTCGCGGGAGAACTCCCAAATCCCCTACCCCTCTAACAATATTGACTATCGCCTTCGATTGCGTCAATTGAATTTCAATCTAAAAAATTTACTAGGGGAGGACTCCGAATCTCTCCACGCATTAAAATTACCAAAAATCTTCACATAGAAATTTTTTCGAGAGAATGCCCCCTCTCTCTCTCTCGCCATCATCATCGTAAAACTTCTTAAATCTCGCTTTTAATGCTTCAATTACGAAACATTTCTGTGCACAAGCCCCTTCAAAACTCCCCCCACTCCCTTTCATTGAAGGCTGGCTTAAATTACGTTTTCGGAGCTTTAGTTTCAAGAAACTGGCGTTGCACTCAATTTTAACAAAAAAGCCTACAACCACCTTTTTAAGGTTTCACATTTCAAAAAGTTTCGGGGGGATGGCCCCGCATCTTTCTTCTCCTTAATATCACCACAGATCGTCTAAAAACTGCATTTTTCAAACTACAATTTTCCAATTTTTCCCGGGGGAGAAACCCCGGACCCCCCCCCCCCCTTTACCTATCACAATCTGAAAAATAAACAATAGCTAGCTTGGAGTTTGAAGTTTTATAACTTATCGAGGGATGACCCCGAGTTCTCTTTTAACATCAAAACAGATCGTCTAAAACCGTGTTTTTCAAATAACAAACTTGTATATTTCCCGGGGCAGAGCTCCCGAACCCCCTATCAATACGTTATCAAATATAACGTACGATTATGTTTTGGTAATTTAAATTTGGAGGGGGAGGGAGTGTTATCGGGAGATGCTATCGGACCTCCTCTTCCTTTTCCTCCCCAACTGAAAATATAGTCTAAAACTGCGTTTTCTATTTTCAATTTCGAAAAAATACCAGGAGGAATCCCTCCGACACCCCTATTTCTGACTGAATAGTATCCTTCGGATTAAATTTATATTGCTAGTACTAAGGAACTAAGATCTAGTAATATGACTACCCCTGCTAAACCAAAAGCTAAATCTTCTCTCTCTCTCTCTCTCTCTCTCTGCATACTGGAACATGCTTTTGGAACAATTAAGGGGCCACCAAATGCGTACCCCCCCCCCCCAGTTTTTTTACCTAGCGACGGCCCTGGTGTTGGTGTTAATTGCATCAAAGTTGTCATTGCTGCTGAGTTTTAGCATTTTTTATCAACGCAAATAAAGAAAGTAAAAAAATAATGAAAGTAAATATATAAATGAAGGACAGTTTTGGAAATTCCAAAAATTTTGGGCTCTCGGGACAATTTCCGTATTGCCCATGTGATAGCAAGATCCTGGGATAGGGGCCCTTGACCCTACTGTTATTGCCAATAATTATAAAAAAAAATTGTACAGTGGTTCCCCACTACCTAGTTCCATTCTTTTGATCGGATGTTATAGGGTGCAACGGGTTCGACATTGGATATGGATTTAAAAATGTTTAATTGGTATGTGTATGTTTTGATTTTTTCTTCCGGAAATTTATTTGAGACTAGTAGTTTTGGAAATATATATATATTTTTTGAGCAATCACAATTGCTTATTGCTTTTATTTGACCGTCCTTGATGTTGTGATTCCTTTATCAGCTTGAACCAGGGGCCTCTGCAGCACCACCGTCCGCCGTCCTCTGCAGACGCGGCTGTCCCCCGGTCCTGAGCTATCCGCTTCTCCTGGTCGGAGGCATCAATGTCCTACACACACGCACGCTCACACGCATACAAACACACGACTTCCCACACATACACTCACACACGCCTACGTGCATACGCACAGGTCTACACACACACACAAGCCTACACACACACAACTATGCACTCGTAACCGCCCAGGAGGAGGGGTAGGCTTGGGGGGACAGGAGCCGTTTCTAGAAACAATAACTCCAATGCGTAGGGTCCTGTCGCAGTTCGTGATTGCGAAAAACATAATTTGAATTCGAAATTTCAGAATTCAAATTAATTTTCTTTTTTTTTAAGTGACGACCAGCAACAGGCTCTTGGCCCAGCTAGACTGGTCCTAGTCAATATTTTGCTAATTGTTAATAGGGATACTAAAAGCTGCAGAAAGTTTCTTCTTATTTATTTTCGCGAGGGGAAAAAAAAAAGATTTTGTTAGAGCGGGGCCCCTGTTGGCGCGGGGGCCCAATTGGGCCTTTTGCTCGGCATAAGGCCGGCTCTGCCACTGCTCCAAAACCAGAACTTGGATCTACTGCATTAGAAAATTTCATAACGTCAATTGCAAGCCATTTGCAGTTTCGTGTAGTAGCCTGACAGGGGGTACTGGATTTTCTCTGCAAGGGGATGAACTTCTCAGAAGCTAAAGGGGAGGAATGAAATTTCAAAAATAACTTTCATTCAAAAAAACTTGCCTTATTTGGTCAATATTTCACAAAACTGAGGTAAACTAAATTTAAAGTATGCAAAGGCTTTATCTCTGCACTTTTACTTTCTGCAGCTGCTAAAAAAACAGTCAAATAAAGCTTGAAAACTCTTTCAGTTAACTCTAATTGATTCTTTTTTAAATAAATTTCTAAATTATAAAATTTATTTGGGCATAATATTGTCATTAAATAGAAACATCTTGAAATCCCTCATCCAATCACTTTGCCGCATTGTGTTGCCAAGCTCTAATAAAAAACTTCGAAAATGAAATTTCAACCAATGAGCTTTCAGATATTGGAAACTTCGCGTGAGATTAGCTAGGAAGCCGAGTTGGCTGAAATTCTGTGTCCAAGGGTAACAACTAGCCGCCATTGTGATGGATTATTACACAAACAAATGTTTAGTGAACTAAATACAGTTTTACGATTTAAATAATGTACTCGCCGAGTGTTTTTCTTCTGAATACTGATTTCTTTATTTGTCACTGGATTACTGTTCTTCAGCAGGAGTGAAAATTTCTGCCGAATCTTTTGTACGCAGTTATCGGGGACCAGTGCTACCAGTGCGTCGATATCACGTGGTGAACTTTTTTTTGTTATATTTTTGTCTGCACTGCTACATCCTTTGTGCGGCGGTGAAGTGCAAATCGAATTTGTTCCTACCGCGTTTTGTGTTCCGATGTGTGATTAGTTATGAAGTATGCGTCCTTTGATGTTGTGGATAATTCCAAGTAAATAAATTAAAAGGTAGTGGGTATTTAATGGCAAGATCACGTGTGTTCCCAGTGAAAACGCGCCATTTCAAGGCGTTGGCGTAACAACAAACTATGCATTGTATTCGAAGTAAGGGATAAAAGTGCATGCAATTCAATTTTCCCTTTAATACATTTTGCCTGAGATTATATAATTGTTAAATGGCTGCTCAGGCGGTTGTAAATGGTGTTATATAATTGTGTTCCATGGAATCATTACTTGCATGTTGTCACCGGCTTCGCTTAGGGTATGTTGCTTAGCCGTTATGGCCCCCGCCCTTACGAAGGCGGATAGGCGAGCAGATTGTCTTCCTGTTGTGCTCCCTGAACCGTTTTATTTCTCTAAAACGGTAGACACATTTAACAGTGAGGACAATAACAACCATATTACATTTTCTACACTTAATTTTAAAACAGCATGGCAACCCAGTTTCAACAAATCGTTTATGAATAAAGTGTGGTGGAGGTCAGGCGATAGAACTAAGCTCTTAATTTCTAATAATATACGATATTCTGCTGTTGAATTTCGTAGACATTGGGCTCTAAGCAGCAGACTAAGGTTAAATGTCGCGCCAAAGTGTTGTAAACCATGGCTTTATTCAAAAGGGTTTTCTACCCTTGCCGATAAGCTCAGGCTAAAATACTGTACGATGAACAAAAATAATCTCACTAATAGAAGTATGGGTTTAGCTAAAGCTAATGCATCTCTGGGTTTGCATGACCTGAAAAAAATGAGAAAGATATCGCAGTTGCGTCACAAAGAAGATACAACTATTTTAGAAAGTGATGGGGAATCTTCTCCCGATATTCGAGATTCAACTAACTCTGATTTTCAAGATGAAACTTTAGTAACAGTAGTGTCTCCTGTTTCTAAAGGCATTTTAAATAAAAATCATCTTTCTGATCATGATTGTGATGTATTTTCTCCAAGTTCAAGCCTGGATGGATTACAATCGGATTCATTTAGTCAGACAGACAGTTTAAGAGTTATTGGTGAGAATCGACCAAAAGAATGTCAACTGTCGAATAATTCAGAGTTGGAACTTGGCTCTGTTGTTGCTTCATCATTGCAATCTAATTCTGTAGTATCGCCAGCTGAAAATAATTCTGGAGTTGATGCTTTCACTGTTGTTGTTAATAACTGTTCTGGCCCATCCAGTGTAGAGTCTTGTGATACTTCAAACAAAGTGCTTAGTGTGTCTGTTGACTTGCAACAATCATCATCAGTTACGGAAAAACCAGTTGAAAATGTTAATGAGCAAGAAACAATATCACAACTACCATCAATTTTTTTAGAACCACAAGAGAAATCACCAAATCCATTGTTATGCAACTTTGTAAATGAAATTCCTTTATTGTTAGACTCTCCAGATTTTTTATTGAATGCCTCTCATAGTTTTGAAAATATTGGCAATACTTATTTACGGTTACCTAATCAGTTATTAGATGTAATAAATTGGGAAAAATCAACACAGAGTCGAAAGAAACGGCAGCAAATGAAGTCAAATCAAATTTGCTGTAAATTGACGTTAAATGAAAATGAAAATTTTTCAAAATTAATTTCAGGCAGGGAAGAAAAACTCAAGTTAGCTGTAGTACAATTTCAGCTTCGTAAGTGTAAACAACTAAATTTACATGTAAGGAAACAAATGCAACATTTTGTTGAACATTTTCAAAAAAAACTTGGAATTACTTGCCAAATGCAAGTAGATCCAAGTCATTTAAGACCAGAAAAAGATTTGGTTGATATCAAAACAGAAATTTTACAAAGTGAAAATGTAAAGAGCCTTTCTACTGCAGCCTTAGTAAATTTGGTACGGAATATTGAATCTAACACTATTCCGGATAATTTGTTACCTCAACAAAAAACTGAAATGCAAAATGTAGATGAACCTAGTGATAAGTCAAATGTGTTTGATCCAGAGGATTTTGTGGAAATTAAG
Source organism: Uloborus diversus (assembly GCF_026930045.1). Taxonomy (NCBI): domain Eukaryota; kingdom Metazoa; phylum Arthropoda; class Arachnida; order Araneae; family Uloboridae; genus Uloborus; species Uloborus diversus. The sequence goes on from NC_072732.1 coordinate 101,333,362, forward strand.
CATACTAGCAAATTTCTTCGCAATAGTATGAAAAAGTGGCTTCGCTCAGTGGATTCTGATATGACTGATGAAAGTTCTGATGAAGAAAGTGTTCATTGGGTATTTCAAAAAATGGCTTTGGATACTCATTCTTCTCGGTAAGTATGCATGTAGTGCTTTTTTATTTGAAGTATATTCAATGTTTTTTTTTTCAAAGTTATATTTGTTTTACCAATATTTAAATTATTTAGTCTGTATAAAGTGGGATTGTTTTTAAAGTGTACTTTCCCTTGTTTTTTTTTCCTTTGCAAATTCGCCCTAGACAGTTTGTGTCCAAAAAATTATTTAAATGAAAAAGTGTGTTTAGAGTAAAGATATTTTCGTAAAAAAATGTATTTTTATGTTGTGAAATAATTTAGTTCATGTGTTACTCAAGGGTCTAGGATGGAGTTTTTTTTTGTCATAAAAAGTTAAATGTTATAATGTTAATTTGAAGAAAAAAAAAACCCCAACCTTTACACAAAAGTAGTGTAACGGGCATTTTTTGAATATGCTGCTCAAATTTAAAAAAAAATCAAACTTGCGGAGTATTTTTTGGTAAACAATTCTTTCCTTGTTACAATTATTCTTGGTGAAATATCTTCTCCATGTAACTCTGGGACTGTCCAACCATAAAATTTGCTCTTTATATAACGACAAATGGAATAACATCTTTATTGTTGTTCCTAAATTGTTAATTTTGTGCTTTATGCTGCACAGTTATGTGCAATATTATGTAGTACGTTTCAAATTTTGAATATTACCCGGGTAGGGGGGTGGGACAGACAAAAATTGTATTTCTTACGGAAAAAGTTGGAAAGTGTGTGTCATGTTTGTTTTAATGCAATGGTGGTATTGTTTCGGTAAAATACAGTTGTAGAATTAATCTCAATCACAATTAGTTAGGATATATAATAAATTTACTCATGATGTTTTCCTAAAAATGAAAAAAGATGAATCCAATATTTAAGAAAACATGGAACAAAGCAATAAATGCACTAGTTATGGTAATGAGAATTCAACATAACTTGCATAATTATAGGGGGGGGGGGTGTTGATGTCAAAAAATTCGAGTTTGATGACATGTCAGAAACTAGGCAAGAACTCATAAACCTTAAGGGTCATTCCATGTCAGATCATCACACGGTTTAGGACGGACCGTCACAGAACTGGATGAAACTTGGTACATGAAGAGATTTAGCCCAGTTATGAATGAAAATGCCAAAAAAAAAAATTTCTTTCACCTCATTCAAAAGTTATTAAATATTAATTATTCAAATTTTCATCAAAAAATGCTACACTTTGAGACAGTTAAATCTCATTTTCTCAGAAACTATAACAGATACAAGCTTGAAATTGGTCTTGTTTTGAAGCTCTTTTAATGTGCTTTAATTTGATGTGCAACTTGATAAAATCAAAAAATAATAATTTTAAAATTAAATTAAATTAAATTTTAAAATTTTAATTTCTTAAAAATGGACAATTTTAAAATTCTGAAAAAAATTCACAAAATTACTTTGTGTTATCCTCTAGCATATTACTAAGTTTCATAATGGGATCTTAATGGGATCAGATGATACAGGGAGGACAAGTTTTACATATATCAAAGTTTCTGCATTTTGGACAAAATACCCTTTCTGATGGATTACTCAAATATTATTCTAAGTTATTAAATTAGCACAGGAAACTATAAATGAACTGCTAATAGTAATGTAAAACCTTCTAATGTCTTACACCTGCTTTAAAATTGAATGAAATTAATATAATAATGGAAAAAAAATAAATAATACTCACACTAACTCATTTTTTTTTTTTTAAAAAAGGAGAACGTCAGCATTGTCCTACATTTGTCGGAGTTTTTTACTCTCTAAGCTGCAAAATATTTACAATATTGTTCTTTTCTTCAGCTGGTAGAGTATATGTCCTCCCTGTTGGCGTGATGGGATTTACTTTACAAATAATGTCGGACCACAGACACCAGAAAGAATCCACAGACACCAGAAAGAATTGCTCTATCCACCCCCCACCCCCCCATTTTTTTTGTGGAAGGATCATTTTGCAATCCCAAATATACCCTCCCCCCTCCCCTCCTAAAAAATTTTCAGATCATCTGCATCCCTTCACACCCCCCCCCCCCAAATAAATAAATAAAAATGAACATTTTATGCTCTATTTGGCAAGCATTTCTAGAGGTTTAGTTTCCCTCTTCATGTGCTGGTTTTCTTTTCTAAAAAAAGACAACAAGAAGAAAAAGAAAACACTATGACTTAAACAAAAAAAAAAAGAAAAAAAAAGGATCTTGCAAAAAAAAATAGTTTTAGTTTTATTTCTTCCAAAAGTCTAGACGCCTTTTGATGCAAGGGCACTTTTCTTTTTATTCAGTTCATATGTGTTACAAAAGAAGTTCATGTGAGTGTACTGCTTTTGATTATTTTTGGAATTGGTTTTGGTAACTTAAGGTGCAAAATCCATTCTTTCAAAAAAAATATTGTCCCCCCCCATGCCATAAAATTATGACAAGCTTTTATTAATTCATTTCTCCCTTTTCTTTAATATTAATAGTAACTATTATTTACTTATTTATTTTGTGTACTCTAAAATTAATATTGCTACAAACAATTATTTTGGCAAATTTTACAAAAACAAAATTTGATTATAACCTCCCTCCCCCCCTTTTTTTGGAATTAGTAAGTTATCTTTTGAAACTAAGGGAGGGGGGGTGCTTTTGAGATTTTATGGTACTGCTGACTGAACTCCACAAGCAAAAACATGAAAACATGTTGAAAAATTGGTCAATCCCAAACCAGTGACAGGTGGAGAAAAAAGTAGTGAGGGCAGAACGAACCATTGGATCTCATTCTCAATAGCCACCCCCAGTCTGTTTCATTTTGTTAGCAAAGGGGGTGAAAAGGGTAGCTTACTGTTTCAGATCTGAATTTGTAGTGGATTATTTTAAGTTCACATCCCCAGAGAAAATTATTTTCTTTTTTTCCCCTTTCTTCCTTTCCTTTTTTAAAATTTTATTTCTTTTTAATTTATTTTTTCTCAATAAAATGAGATTTAGATGATTAATATTTTTATTAATGAGTTATTTTTCAGGAACAAATTGTACTAAGAAAAACTTCCATTTCTAGTAGACAGTTCTGCATAAAAAAGTGAACATGTATGAAGCATATTTATTTATTTATTTATTTTTTTGCACATAAAATAATAACTATTCAGCACAATAACCCATATTTTGGCAGATATTTGAAACTTGTCCTCCCTGTATCAACTGATCCCATTAAGATCCCAATATGAAACTTGGTGAGATGTGAGAGGATAACACAAAGTAATTTTGTAATTTTTTTCAAAATTTTAAAATTGTCCGTTTTTAAGAAATTTAAATTTTAAAATTTATTTAAATTTAATTTTAAATTAAAAAATTTTGAATTTTATTAAGTTGCATATCAAATTGAAGCAGATTAAAAGAGCTTTAAAACAAGACCAATATCAGGCTTGTATCTTTTATAGTTTCTGAGAAAACAAGGATTAACAGTCTCAAAGTGTAGCATTTTTTAACAAAAATTTGAATAATCAATAATTAATAACTGCTAAATGAGGAGAAAGAAAATTTTTTTTTTTAGCGTTTTCATTCATAACTAGGTTAAATCTCTTGGTGTACCAAGTTTCATCCAGATCTGTGACGGTGCGTCCTAAAATTGCTCCAAATTGTGTTGATTTGACGTGGAATGACCCTTAAGAAACTCATCATTATCAATATTTTCTAAGCATACAGAATTTCCTCATGTTGAAAATTGAGATATAAATTCACTTCATCTGTTGATTAAAAATGAAATAAATAAATTTTATTGAAATAAGTTTATAAATTTTCCTTTGAATTAATTTGCTATACTTTAAAAATAATTATGGACATTGAAAGCAAAATCAAGTTTTCAAAGAAAGCAGTTAGTTCTCTGTTGTCCATTTCAAGAGGAAAAATTTTTTACAAACAAAACTATTGTGTAATAAAAAATTAACACTATTTAATAGTTTACCCACCCAATTTTTGGAAGCAAAATATTTTTAAATGAGCATTTCAGAGAAAAATATTATGAAATACTCAATAGTTAAAACTTATTAATGTTTATATTTATGCGTTATGAATATTGCAGTAAATACTAATTGATTAGATTACACCCCTTCAGCATTAGCATACTTTTGGGCAGTTTAAGACACTTTCAGACAGTTTTGGACAGTAAAAACCACATGTTCTGTCCTAAACCAGTTTTGGGCAGTCCAAAACTCAACCCTGTTCTTAACGTGTTTAGCAAGCTGAAATCTACTGAGCTTGGCAAAACCCTAACTATTGTTGTTACACATCAACTTGCGTTTCAGCATTATTTCCACTTTGAATGGCTTTGCTCCGAAAGTTAACGGAGTTTTTACATTATGACTTGTAAGTGTGGTTTTTTTTTATTTTCCGAAAACAGCATTAAGAAAAATATTCAAACTGAAGTTGAGAAAAAAATTTAATTGAAATGAATTATTGAAAAAATTGCTTTATTAAAACAAGAATTTTATGCATTAATCTTAATGGGTTTTAAATCAGGACTGTCATTGTAACGGGATTTCATTGTACCGTGGGAAAAAAAAAAAAACTAATGCTTACAAATTGAAATATTTAATAAAAAATTCACCTGTGTAGCTAAATAAGATTCTTGAAAAATAAGTTACACATACTGTGAAGCACCATCAATGCGTTTCTCTTTTTCTTTTATACATTTTTATCAATTATACGTTTTTTAAATTGGTTCTTGCAGAGTCTTAATACACATTATCCTATATACGTATTATACATTTTTTCATTTGTGCGCTTTTTTCATACAGTCCCTTCAAAAAAAAAATAGTGCTTCACTGTGTATTTATACTTGAAAGTTCACATAGAATAAGTATTCAATATAAAACATTAGTTTGATACATTTTATTTTGTTTTAGATATTTTCTCACAAAATACAATTTCTCTACAAATGTTGTTTTGGACACAAGGGTTGTGGATAGGACCGCAAAAACCACTGTAAATACTTACTGTGGTTTTTACCATAGTAGTCTGAAACCTTGTCCTGGTTTTACACTCTTAAGTGCTGTAATTAGTTATATATATTTTTTAAATGTTAAACTTTTTTTTCGCGGTCCAAAAATCATATTTTGCCAATCTGGAATTTAATGAAAAAAACAAAAAAATGTCTGGAAAACCTGAAAATGTCAGGAAATTTCATTTTTGAAGCAGTAGGAAATTGGAAACAACTTGATTTATGAACATAATTGTGCATTGCAGAAATTCACTTTTAAGGATAGGTTTTTCATTGTGGATAATTTTCTCAGACCCATTTATTTAATACCTTGCTAACAATATTCAGATTTTGAATCCTTCCAATTATCATTTTTGAAACTGTATTTTGTTGGAAATATCAGACTCACGAACTGATTGAGATAACTGCTTAATCTTTCATAGTTCTAAGTGCTTGTATTTTATTTTCCACTAATTAAAGTCCAAAAGCAAAATGTATTAAACAATTAAAAATTAACCAATTAAAACTTTAAAATAAAACAGTTCCAAGTAGGGAAGAGTTTGGCTCAGTGGTCCGTTTTTCTGCTTTTCATTTAACTCATCAAAAGACTAAATATGCAGCGTTATTTTCTACCATGAGCAAGTGTCTGTTCTGGATTTTTGGCTTGGTCCTCTGATTGGGAATGTGAATAATTTTTTTTTTGTGAAAAATAAATCTTTTTGTTCTATCGGGGATGAGATTTTTTCCATCTTTTGTCGGAATTCTGGCTTTTTCTGTTGGCTTTAAAAACCTTTCCTCTTTTTTTTGCTTCTTTAAGGCCTCATATCGCTCTTTTTTTCCTAAAATCGGAAAATTCATTAACTGAAATCTTTTCGCTTTTTCTTAATTTTTGGTTCTTGTTTTCGATTTAACTCCCCCCCTTCCTGGAATCTTTATCCTCCGCCATGTCTGCCAGAAACATATGTTTTGGAATCATGCCAACAACGTCAAAGCTGCTCTGATAGTTGCCTGCTTGCGGACGTAAGGGAGGGGGCTGGCCAGAGGAAATTTGGGTCCATTAACGGACCCTTCACAAAAATCCGGTCAACCAAAACGGACCTTTCGCAAAATTCCGATTAACCAAAGCGGACCCTTCACAAAATTATGACAAATGTTTATCTTTCACAAATTGTTTATTGAAGGAGCAAATCTGAAATCAAAATAATGCATATTTCTCTGTTTAAAACCAATAACTTTTGAAACCTTTTTTAAAGTTAAATTAGAGGAATGAGCTATACAAAATCTGCTAATTTTTCAAAAAAAAAGGTCACAAATGGGCACTCTTGTGATGCTCCTGCAAGTGGTAAATAACTGCCAAATAAATGCTTGTTTCTTTGAAAGAAATTGACAGCTGAAAGTCAGGGTTGGTTTTAAATAATTTTGCTTGTTTGTTTTATCATAACTATTTTGCAGCTGTGTTGTTGTAAACTTCTTTGAAAAGACACTGCCTTGTAAGCACTTTTCTCCCCCCTCAATCAGGAGTGGGAAAAAAATGTGAATCCCCACTTAGATTCTGGTGTTAAATCTTTATAGTGACTTGATTAGAAAATGTTCTTATTTTACCAGCTTGGCAATATTTGCATTTCTATGGTATGATATGTGTGTAACTGCTATTTTGGGAGAAAATTATATGGGTATTTCGATGCTAACAAGGATGATTAACTCTTTTATTTACCGTTTTTTTCTTTAGATGCCTATACTTTGAAAAGTGCAATCTTGACACCCGATATGGGAACCATATTTATACTTTTTTCAATCAAACTTCGCTTTATTAGGATATAAATATGAAAAGTCTCTTTATTTTGGTTACAATGCTTATAACATGGTTGTAAAGCGAAATTCCGTATTCTAGTCGAGTCAAAAATTAAAATGCTGAATTGATGTTTTAATTTTATTTTTGCTTCAACTGTGACAATAAATATTAATGATATGCTTATCATATCTCTAAAATGCAATTCTAAAATAATTTTATCAAAAATATTACTTTTACAAGCCGTTTTTATACTTTTGATGCCCTCACTTTGAGGATTGCGATCTCTTAGCATTGATTATAGGAATTGGATTTTTTCGAATTTTCAATTCTTAGTACACTTTGTTAAGAGGTAAACAAATAAAATCCCCCCCCCCCTTTTTGTTTAAATCCCCTGCCTGAATTGTATTTTTGTATTACAATTTTAAATATTATACATATGACCTTTCTATTATAATTTAACACAATGTAGAATGTTAAATAAATATTGATACTTGAAGGGTCCCCATCTCCCAGATAGCGATGCCCCTCCCCCCCAAATACTAGAAAAACACTCGATAATGATATTCTCAACAGAAAAGAGGAAAACACTCAACTTTAAGTTTCAATGATGCAGTATTTGTACCATCAAAATTCTAAAATTTTGTTTCTACAAAATAATTTGATTTTGTAGAAATTGACTGATTTTTCATAAAATTATTTGATTTTTAACAAAAAATGGGCTTTGTAAAAAATCCTGGACAGACCAAATTAAAGTACATCAAATTAAAGCTAATAACATGAGATTTATGAAATCAATAAAGGAAATTTTCATAAAAGTAAACTTTTTATTTCAGTGAAATCCCGTTACAACAAATACCGATATAACGAAATCTTCGTTACAATGAGTGTTCGGGTCCCATTTTAAAACGCATTAAGATAATGTTTAAAAAATCTCATTTTAACAAAGATTTTTTTCAAAAATTCGTTGTAACGAAATATTTTTCTCAATGTCAGGTGGAATATTTTATACTTAATGCTGTTTTCAGAAACTAAAAAACAACTTTCACAATCTGTTACCTGAAAACTTCTTTGTACTTTCAAAACGAGCCATTCAAGGTGGAAATGCACTCATACTGAAAAGTGGGTTGATGTGTGACAACAAAAGCTAGTGTCTATCCAAGCGCAGTCGATTTCTGCACCCAAACGCAAGGCACCTTGCGAATTTGGAAAGGGTTCTTGTGGTCAGTAATATTTATGAATTAGAATCTTTTATAATGTCTAATGAGACCAAATCTCTCACATAAAAGAAAATAGCAACGTTTTTTGTGATGACCAATGAATAAAAGTTCAGTGTTCAATATTTTAATTTTGTGTTTTTCAGAATAATTAATGTGTTAATTATATTTTAGATCTTTTGTAACTGTAAAAGTTGCAGATTTACTTATACAGTAGGCGCTGCTCATTGTGATCACTGTGAGATCTACACAATTTGATAACAATAACCAAAAAGAATCCCGGCGACATAAAATAATGATTTTTTTACATTAAGAAACATTTATTTTTGCAACCTTCGAATTACAATCACAATGACTATAAAACCAGGGCTGCAAAAAAGCCGGCCTTTTCTAAAAGAAACGAGCTGATGTGTGCCTCACATGACTTCCTTTTACTCCATTTTAATGTCATTTTCCCATTATTGGCAATTTTAATGTGATTCAATAGTTTAATCTCTAAATATTAAAAACGATGGCCAAATTAAAACCAGATAAAAAAAATCGCCAAATTAAAACCAGATAAAAAAAATCGCCAAATTTTCCGCCAAGTTGGCGACAAAACTTGGCGACCAAAAGACTGGCGATTATATCGCCAAGTGTCCGCCAAATTGTAACACCACTTAAGTTTGCATTGATATTAACAATGATTTCCCCCCAAAAAGGTGCAAAAGACCCCCTTAGGAACATCCGAAAGCAACCAAAAGGGGAGGTGCACAACTAGACCCCACTACGAGTCTATGTACCAAATTTCAACTTTCTAGGGACATACCATTTTTGAGTTATGCGAGATAACATACGCACATACACACATACTCACATACATACAGACGTCACGAGAAAAGTCGTTGTAATTACCTCGGTGATGGTCAAAATGGATATTTCGCGTGTCTATACATTCTTAGGCACTTTTCCGCATGTGGTCGAATCGAAAAAAAAAACTCAACATTCATTTGGGGGTGAGCAAAATGGAAATTAAGGGCGATTTTTGAGTGAAAATTTTTTCGCGAATACAATACTTCCTTTTTTGTAAAAGGAAGTAAAAAAAGGCCAGTCCCCCCGGCTTTTATTTAAAAAAAAAAGCCAGTCTTTTTTGGCTTTTATAAATCATGTACTATATTCTTCATAATAATTATCATCTCTATATATTTTAATAAACTTAACAAATGTTAATTTAAGTAATAAAACAATACATTTGCTGAAAGTAAAAATGATAAAAGTAAGGTATACACAAAAAACTGCAAATAATTTCTGACAAAATCCTTAAGCTTTTGTTGGATGATCCTCCACCTAAGCTGATGTCTTTGAAACTAAAAATAGCTTCCTTGCAGGGTTAGAAAATATCATATTTTCGAAAATATCCAATATTTTGACACATATTGGGTATTTTGATATATATATCCAATATTTTCAATTAGCAGAAACTGAAGTCGTCAAAATAGTTAATGCATCCTCAATTCACTTTTTTTCTTATATTATACAGGGGTCTGTCGAGGATTTTTCACAGGGTCCGTTTTTTGTGAAAAATCAAATATTTTTGTGAAAAATCAATTTTGTAAAAAATCAAATTTTGCAATTTTTTTTGTATTGGGTGAGTGCAAAAGTTCGTGCGGAGTTGCAATAGATGGCGTTAGAACGGACGTAACGTGTTGTCATTAATACCATTATCTACGTAAGTCAGATCGTTGGAAAGTTGACGTGTGCAGCTTTCATTCCAATCAAAATAATTTGTGCAGATACAAACTGCTTTGAGAAAGATTACTTTTAAAATGAGTGTTGATTAAGTGCATTTATGGCATGTTATGCTTCACGAGTTTCAGAAGGGAATAAATATTGCAGCAGCCGTAAAAAAAATTCAAGATGTTTATCAAGATCAAGCACCAGCTAAAAGAACTGTGGAAAAATGGTTTGCAAAATTTCGCTGCGGAGATTTTAAGCTGGAAGACGAGCCACGCTCAGGTCGACCTTCCGACATTGATGACGACGTTTTGCGTTCTTTAGTTTAGAATACTCCGTCAATTTCAACAGAGGAAGTTGCTACAGCACTTAACGTTGACCGATCAACCGCTTTTCGGCGTTTAAAAAAAAATTGGATTTGATTTAAAGCTTGTTATATGGGTGCCTCATTTGTTGACCGAGAGCAACAAAATCCAGCGAATTTCTGCTTCCGTATCTTTACTCGGGCGGCTCAAAAACAAGCAGTTTTTGGATCGATTAGTGACGGGTGATGAAAAATGGGTCCTGTACTACAACGTTCAGCGCAAACGCACATGGAAACAGGTAGGTGAACATGGTGACGCAATGGCAAAGGCCAGTTTGCACCTGATGAAGGTGATGCTCTGTGTTTGGTGGGATTGCAAGGGTATAATTTATTTTGAGTTTCTCCCCGCCAGCAAAACGATTGATTCGGACAAGTACTGTCGTCAATTAAAAAATCTGAATCGAGAAATCAAACAGAAACATCAGAGTTTGTCAAATCGCAAAGGCGTAGTCTTTCATCAAGATAACGCTAGACCACACGTTTCAAGACAGACGCTATGCGAACTGAACTGCCTGAAATGGGATGTCCTAACTCATCCACCGTATTCTCCTGATATCGCACCATCAGATTATCACTTATTCTGGTCATTGCAAAATCATTTAAATGGAAAAAAACTTGACTCTTTGAATGCCTTACAAGACGTCGTGTCTTCATTCTTCGAATCTGAACCACACAGTTTCTATGATCGGGGCATACGTATGCTGCCAGAACGTTGAAAGAAGATTATAGACAACGATGGAGAATATATCATTGATTGAATAAAGAGTTTTGCTTGTCTAATCACTGTATGACTTTCTTTCACAGACTCTGCACGAACTTTTGCACTCGCCCGATAAAAACGAAATTTTAGAATTTTGAGATGGCGCAAACTACCTCATTGACACTTAAAGTTTAGTGTTTCCCTCTTTTCTGTGTAGAATGTCGAGTTTTTCGAGTATTGGAAGGGGGGGGTGGAGGCAGCATCGGTTCTCTGGCAGATGGTCACCCCTCAAGTATCAATATTTATTTACCATTCTACATTATGTTAAATTATGCTAGAAATGTTATATATATATATATATATATATATATATATATATATATATATATATATAGTATTTTAAATTCTTGTAACAAAGAAATTTAGGCAGGGGTTCAGCATTTAACTTTTTTAACCAAGATACTGTTAAAGAGCACAGAATTTCGTTAAAAACTTAAAATTCTGATTTTTCCTATATATATATATATATATATATATATATAAATATGTGTGTATATGGGCAGTTCTCAAAAGGTGGGAGCAAACACAGACCTCAACTTTGAAGTTTCAACACCAAATAACTTTCATTTTTAATTCTCAAAAATTTTTGAGTTAAATTATAATATTGTATAGAGACAAGAATTGACATAAATTATGGAAAAAATGCTCTTTAAATGCCCTTAAAAAAATATTTTCTTTGCTAAAAGGCGCAATTTTGGACATACCAAAACGTTAACTGAGCAAATGTACCATTAAAGAAAAATTTTTTAAAATTATTTCCATACGTTTCAAAAAAAATTTAAAGGTATGAATCTTACACTGAATAATTTTTTGTTAATATTTTACACAAATAACAAAAGTAAAGAGATTATTCACTTTGTAAACGATTTTAGAAGAAATTTGATGCATGTCCAAAATTTACGATCTTTACAATGCTATTTTTTGAGAACTAAGTATATGATGATTTCATTTTAAAGGTGTTTATCGAGCCTTGGAATCAATTTTTAATTGTTTAAAAGTGTTTTCATAAGCTTTTATGCAGTATCTTAGAAGAAAAATAATTTTTTTTAAACATACAATGTGAGATGTCCAAATGGCGTTACGATCTTGACGCCGATAATTCTGTCCATTTATACATAATTTTTGATGATCTACTGTCTTCTAACCTCAATAAAAAACGTTATTATAATGTTATCTTCTTGAATCCATTGGTATTCTGCATAATTAATATGTTACACATTGAACAATACATAAATTACAGTAGAAACATGGCTGCTTATGATCGAACCGAAAGCCATTTTGCGCTAAAATCGCCAAGCAAACCTCCGTTGGCGACAACACAGTATACGATAAGCTAAAGGTTACCAGAGGGGAATTCCAATTTGACAAATGTAGTTTATCGTCAGCTGTACCAGTTTTGGCAACTTTATCACCTGCGCTAGCAATTTTTTTTTTCCGCTTTTATTATTTTAGAATTCTTTTTCTCTTCTTTCTTTTAGAAACATAATTGAACGATCTCCAAATAGAAATACGAATTTCTTTCTTCAATAATTTTTTTAGACATCATTTTAATTCTTATGACATTCGAAAAAATATTATTAAAACTGATGTCACTTTTTACAATTGTATTATTTTTAATTTGAAGCTTTTTTTTAACCTTGCATCAATTTCTTCAAAATCATTCCAAAACTTTATTAAATGTAAGGAGCAGCATTTATAGCCATTCAAGTATTTCATTAATATCCTCTTTATTATTAAATTGCAAGATTTAAAAAGTAGTAAATAAAATTTTCATTGGAAAAGTTAAAAATCAGATTAACAATTGTCAAAAATGGTGAAACTTACGTTATGATGATGTCCAAAATCCGTTACCTACAGGAAAACAATGTCCAAAATCTGTTACCTACAGATTGCTGATTTAATTTGCTAATTAACAATTTTTACAAATACCTGCTGTCTTTTCATATTCATATATTGTGTTCTAGGTATGCATACTATAGAATAAAATCAAAATTGATGTCAAATTTGAAAATTTTTGAAATTGCTCAAAGTTAACTTTTTTGTTCCCACCTTTTGAGAACTGCCCATATATGTATATTTTACTTGTTTGCCTCTTAACAAAGTGTACTAAACATCGAAAATTAAAAAAAAATCAGATTCCCATAGCGGATGCAAAGGGATCGCAATCCTCAAAGTGAAAGCATCAAAAGTATAAAAAACAGCTTGTAAAATAAATATTTTTAATAAAATTAATTTAGAATTGCGTTTTAGAGTCTATGATACACATATCATTATCTGTACATAGTTGAAGCAAAAAAAAACAGTATAAAACCATTTATTCAGCATTTTAATTATTGACTCGTGAAAAAAAAAGGAATTTCGCTTTAAAAGCTTGAAATAAGCGTTGTTACAAATATAAAGAGATTTTTCATTTATTTGCATCCTAATAAAGCGAATTTAGCTTGAAAAAATAATAAAATATGATTCTCATTTCGGATGTAAAAAGATTGCGTTTTTCAAAATGTAGGCAAGGCATCTAAAGAAAAAAACGGCAAATAAGACTTCATTTAAAGTTAATTATCCTTTTTAGCATCGAAAAATCAAACCCATATATCTTCCTTTCAAAATAACACTTAAACATCGCACTACCAGATGCTAAGTGGTGATAAACAGATCGCACTAATATTTCATTTTACATTTCGATCAATTTTAATGTAGTTAATTTAGCCTTAGCTGTTTTACTCTTTTCTTTTGTTAGCTACTTTTAGTTATATGATTCAGAAGTAAATATGCATTATTCGGTGCACAGTCATAAGTCATTTTCTTTTTTTCTGAGCAATGTTTTGGGTATTTTTATTAATAAATGAATAATATTACAATGATTAATATATTTTTTGTATGGAAAATATATATACCGTAGTTGAAAAAATCAATATCCAAAATATCATGATATTTTCAAAATAAGTATTGGATATATATCATGATATATATATATCATGATATATATCGGCGAAACCTACGTTCCTTGAAACCTAAAACTTTTATGCAATAATTTGTCAGACAAACACGTTTCAAGTACAGTACTTTATCACGGTTAATACGTTCCAGGCTTTACCGGGATAGCTGAATTTCCGCGAAGCAGGATTCTGTGTTTATATGTCGAATATTTTTCTAATTAGAGCTCATAAAACTTACTACAATTTAAGTAGGTTTTCAACGTAGTTAGATCCTCCTAGAAATGAAACAGCACCCTTAAACACCATTACATTTGTATTACTTATACTTAATATATTGCACAAAATATTGGAAAATAAGATATATTAGAGGTTATATCACAATTTTAATTATTGGGAAATAAACTGCACGCACTCATTCAATTCTTACACACTACTACTAATCTATGAGAATAGCTCAACTTGTTCGATGATGAATCAATTGCCAGTTAGTGATCGTGTGCGGCCTTTCTTCCTCTACATTTATCCTCATTAAAGATATTACTTATACAACTCAAAACGTTAGTACATTGTTGAACACCATTTACAGATGTATTTATCCCATAGTACGAGAGTAGTTAAAAAAGTTTTTAGACTTCACTATAAAAAATAAATTTATTAACAAAAATTGCATATAACTTTTTGATATACAACCCTTTGGCTGCAATGAACTTGTCAATTTAGGCAAACCAGGCTTTAAATGCTGATGACCACTCATCTTTACCTAACTGGTTACTTCACTGCCAAACCTGCTTTCTAGCATTTTATTTTTAATTTTGGGGAACAGAAAAAAGTCACAGGGTGCAAAATCTGGCGAGTAGGGATCATGTGGTAGGGTTTTGATACCTTCTGCCACAAGATAATCCTTAGTTCTCGGTGCAGGATGTGCCGAAGCATTGTCATGGTGCAGGATCATTCCATGTGTTCCGCGTTTGGGCCTTTTTTGACGGCACCGTTCCAGAACGTCTGGCAAATGCTTGATCATATACTAGTCTACTGTAACCGTTCTGTCTTCCAGCACTATGGTAGCAATATGTCTTGAGTATGAAAAATTTTTTGCCACAATTCACTTTCCAAAAATTTTTGTGCGTTTGACCTTGGTTGGTGGCGGATCACCTAGAGAGCACCAGTTCATAGACTGGCACTTTTTTTTCTGGCTCAAACTGGTATTTCGTCGCCTGTAAAACTATATCCCATACACTTTTCTCTTTGCCATCAATGATTTTTTTTTCATCATGTGGCACTATTCCACCCGAATTGTTTTTTTGGGCGTCACTCGGTGCGTGAGGGATCCATATTGAGCAGCGCTTTCACAGCAAAAAGTGATCGTGCAATGTAGCATTGAAGCTCCCGGAACTGATCTTTAAGATGCTAAATATATCCTGATGAAGTCTTCTCTCACTAGAGATCGCTTTTTTTTTAACATTTTCATCTGTTGTCTAAGTGCTTAGACCTCCACTTCTGGGGTCCTATTCTAAGGATGTTTTCCCATGCCTAAACTTGTTAAATCAGTTGAATACCAAGCCAGGTGAAGGAGAATTATCCGAAAGGTGGAAGAAAGCCTTTGGAAAAACTCTGCAACAGTCAATCCTATCGAAAAATCGTAAAAAATCATGGCGCGCCAAACTTCTCTGTTCAACTCCATTGTCGGAATGCATGAGCAGAGTGTTCAAAAGAAGAAAGATCCCACATAGAAATTTTGCGATTGATGACAAATGCTGCTGCCATCTACCATAAAGTATTGAAGGTTGAACCTACTGATGGGCGTTGAAAGTAAATTTTTACTTGTATTTTTCTATGCGAGTCTAAAAACTTTTTGAACCACCTAAGTAATAATAAAGTGATTTATCCAGTTAGTGTTTAATGGTTAAAATGAGATACTGATTGCCAGACTTTTTTCGGCAATTTTATACCTCCACTACCTCAACTAGTATAACTACAGCCCCTCAGAAGAGCTTATCTTACTTAAAAGACTTTGTTATTCTTTTGTAGAAAAAAGTTAACACAAGAGCATAAAAAGGCTAATTGCTATATTTGAAAAAAAAAAAAAAAACTGAAAATACCGTAATGTTGTGAAGTTGCGAAAGTTGAACGCGAAATAGCGAGGAACAACTGTACTTCCTTCTTCCCATAAACAAGTACTTCCAAAACCCAAAAAATATTAAACTACCAGTTCTTGCTACTTTACTGCCTGAAATAAAAAATTATTGCAGTGATCAGTTGGCTGAGTTTTTAGCACAGTAAGCAATTATTTATGCTGTGTACCTATTACCAATTGTAGATCTATAGCATTCCGGCAGAATTTAAATTCATTCACCAATGTGGTCTTGTTGGTTTTCTTATTTATGAAAATTCGTTGATAATTTTTACTAGTTCCGTCATTTGGGGGTCTGTGGAGACACTTGTTAGCAATGTTTTTGTAATAAGTGAGCCTTATTTTTGATGTTTTCCATAAAATTTGCATCGACTACACACCTTTTGCCTCCTCCCTGAATAAAATTCGAAATGACGGGCGTGCAGATAAGTACATTGCCCAATATTTTAAAATTAATATCAATATTTAACTGGTTTTCTTCAAAAAAAAAAAAAAAAATGTGTGGATAAATTAATGAAGTTCATCTTTTGCTTTCATGGATGCATGATTGAATACAAGTTTAACATTGCATTACTGAATGTTTTGCTTTCCCACTGTATATATTTTACATACCTGCTGATTAGGGCCATATACAAGGGAGGGGGGTTCACCCCCCCTCAAAAGTTCGGTTTGACATTTAAATGTTCGTTTATATTTAAAAATTTTCAAAAAATATTGTTCCAAAACTCAAATGTCTTCCCTATGTACAGGGTGCCCACAACTAACGGACGGCTCGAAAAAATTTTATTACTGTGATACAAGTTTTTCTATAATGTTAAAATAAATGTTAAACAAAAGTAACATCATTGTTCATCAAAGTTTAAGTAATGATTTCTATTCTCATGTATTTAACTGTGACCACAGATGTCACTCTTTTCGAAAAGGCTTCTGCAGCGACATGCACTACAGAGAATGGAATTTCATTCCATATCTTTAGTAGTAAATTTTAAAATTTAACTGTGGGCATTGGTTTTAGGTTTTTCAATTTATTCTCCATCACCACATGCTATAGTCCGGTCGATTGAGATTAGGACTGGATGCAGGACATTTCTCTGTGAATGTAAAGGATGGACAACTGTGTTTGCACCACTCTTGAACGATATTTGCTTTCTGGGTGGGTACCAAATCTTGCTGAAATATGAATGAATCCTTATTGAATAATTTTTGAACTTCTTTAATCATGTGAGATTTCAATACTTTTTATAAATTATAATTTTTGTCTATTTTCACACCTTTTTCAATAAAAGGAAGGGGCAGTTTTCCTCTCTTGCTTATAGTACCCCAAACCATTACTAAAAATAGTTTCTGGAACCTGTGAACAATTCTTTTAGTTGAACTGATATTCTGCATTAATGTTGCATAAATCCTGTTATTTTGCCTTTGATGAAATGCTTGTGGCAAAAATAATTTCTCCTCCGAAAAAAAATCTCAAAAGCAGCGTGTCTTTGCACTTTCTTAGTCATTCAAATTTATTATTCTCTGTTAATCCATGGACAGTCATTTTCTTGTAAGCTTTTAATTTTAAATCCTGTTTTATGATGATTCCAGCGATATTTTTTGATAAATTTTGGTCCTGTGAAATTTTTGACAGATTGGGCAGGATTTCTTCAAATTCTTTCACGGACACATTTTATAATTTTTTTTTTGTTCGTACACTGTGTTTTCTCCCACTACTATGCCTTACTTATACACTACCTGTTTCTTTAAACAGTTTTACAATTTTTTCAATTGATCTCTTTGACACATTTAAATATTACAACTTTTCAAAAATTTCACAATTTCATTTACCTTTTAAATGCAGTTTGAAAATTAAACGTCGTTTAGCATCCATCTTGATAATGCAAAGAATAAAATGGATTTTAATTCAAAAAGAATTAAACTAAAACTATTAAGTATTGCCAACACTAAAGAAATCTTAAATACAAATTATGGACAAATGAATTTTGCCGTAGGTTATGTGGGCACCCTGTATATTAATTGCATAAAATGCTTTCATAATAGATAACCTGATGACTTGAACATTAGCACAAATAGCGCAAAGGTCCGTATGAAAGTTTTAAAACCCTCCCTGAAATTAGTTTCTAGTTATACAGCCCTGCTGCCGATTGCCGATAGTTTCGAATTGTGTGCAGATACTTTAGGGGATGTGGGAGATGTTGAACCACGGTGCACGTCGGACCGGTCTCTATATTAGTACTATTAATATTTTATGACCAACAAATAGTACCTATGGTCCTGCAAATCCTATAACGAAATCACATGGTATTGAACAAATTTCATCCCAGAAAGTGTTATTTCAGTAGTCCTGAGTAATTTTCAGAAAACTGTAACTTTATTTTTTTAATGGTTTTCATCAAGATTGTGGGAAAAAAAATTGAACTCCTTTCTTAAAGTAAGTTCCTTTTAGTTCATAATAATTGGCAATCTTTTCATTTTTTGTCGAAAAGAAAAAAAAAATATGTCGGCATTTTTTCAGACTAAGAAGGTGGGATATGTTATTCCACTCTTTGTGGGGGACACGTTGGACTGTACCAACCTGCCCCACATAATTTAAAAACTTATTTTTTCTCTTAAATCTCAATAATTATAACAATACTAGCTGCGTGCCCGGCGTTGCACGGGCTACCTAAAAAATGTAAGAGCAGTCCAGTTGATGCTTTTGTAGTACACTGACACTAGTTTCTAACGCGTTAAGGAATACATAAATGCGCGTAAAGCAAGGTTTGCAAAACACCAGTAAAACATATTTTTGCCAAAACACCTCATCAACGTTAATAATCGTTATCAATGATACAAGTTATGAGTACATTTTCAGTCAGCACAAAAGGGGAAAATATATGCATTATCAACTATAATTTTTACTCACGTTAAACTGAATTACATCTGATAGACTATATCGGAAATATTTATGCACAATAACAATCCGCTTTTTACATAAAATAGTCTACTACCCGGCGTTGCCCGGGTGTTTATTAATGCAACATACCACTCAGATAAATATTTGGATGGATTCTATCCACATGATGGTCGTACAAGAATTACATCAATCCGTTTTCCAGGTACAAACCCTCAAAGAACTCAAATAACTTGTAAATCACTCATTTACTTTACGACGTGCACGGTCCTCCTCGAAAATGAAAGTTATGCCATGTGACGCGTATTTAACAATCAGGCTTGAACAAAAAAAAAAAAAAACAGCAAAATTTTGCTGCAGATTACGGCAAAATAATCGAAAAGTAAACAACTTAAACACCCTGATGACAGGAAAAGCCATAAAACAAAAGCCTAATTTTATTTCTTTATATTCGAGAAAAAGAAATGGCAACAGATGTTTCTTTTCAATGATTTTCTTCACGCTGTAAATTTTAATAAAAGCGTTCATCCGGAAAGTTGAGTTGAAGCACTGAATAATAATTTGAATGGAGGAAAGCCTTCGAAAAATAGGGATTTGATTTTGAAATCTAAGAGTCATAATTAAAAGTTTTTAATTGATATCTCCGCTAATTATTATCGGAGGATTATGTTAAATAGCCAAACATGAAGACGGGAGGATTACGAATCCATCGATACCTGGTTCGATGGTCAGTTCACTGTCGTTCGGGAGAAGAAGCTTGGACATAGATAGATAGATAGATAGATAGATACTCAGATTTTATATGTATAAGATTCTAAGTGTTTGTATATTATAAATTCATTTCACTTCATGTTATACTTGTTTCAAAATGATAATAACAATAAAAACTTAAGGCAAAAATATATTTTATAATTATTCAACAAAATCCTACTAAATTAATTTTACCAAAAAGATTTATTTCATACCTGCACTTTTCTTCTATTTATATTTTCAAATATTCTTTTAAATTTTCTCAGACAATGGGGTCGGTTCCAAAATTTTAAAGTATTTTTTTTCTGAAAGAACATGCTTAAAAACATAAAATAAATAAATTACTTAAAAAAGGGATTTTAAGTAATTTATTTGAGTTTAATATTAAAAAAAAAAACTTAAATGGGTGCGGCTTTCATTGTTTACACTTCTGTCATGTGACATCACATATGATGAAATGCCATTCATAGAACAAAATATTTAATCTGCATCTTTAGTCACGTGTATTGGCAACGATATGGTTGATACCAAGCGTAGAGCGCAATATTTAATTCGCTTCTTGATTATCATAATGTGAAAACGTGGTTGAAAGATGTGCCAAATTGCTTCATTTGTGACATCATAAAGACCACGCCTTGTTTTTAAAATCGGACATTTAAAAAAATTAAACTGTTGGGAAAATGAAAGTATTTTCTGGGTCCATGATATTTTTTTTTACTCATTCTATCAATTTCAGTGACTAAAAGTTAGTACTTTTGACTGAAGGAAACAACCCCATTGTTTTCTAAGAGTAAAAAATGCATTACGTGCTATAATAAAGCTCCTGTATTAAACAAATTTATTAAATATTTTTTTTCACTAAACAAGCTTTACATAGAAACAAAATAAAACATAATTGATTAAAGGAATACAAAAATATACTTTTATAAGATTATCTAATTTTGATTTTAGAACACAAAGATGTGCTAACGTAAAGCTGTCAATTTTATTGTAATTTTTGTTTGAAATATATGGCATTAGTATAGCAGGATTCCTTTCTTTTTGGAGTTGTTGCATGCAGTGCAATGAAGAAAAAAAAGCTTTCCCCCCTAGCAGATATTAATGTAACTTTGCATAAAAGTAACATATGACTTATCCTTCCAAAACCCAGTCCAATAAAAATGCTACTTCCAAAGCTTAAGAAGTAGCACTTTTATGTTCCCAGACATCATTTAACACATTTTTAGGTTACTTTAGTGACTTCCCGGTAGCAGAAACTGCGAGACGTGCGTCGCAGATTTTTCGGCCGCAGATTTTTCGGCGGCTTGCAGATAATTTTACCAAAGAACAAAAAGAAAGAAAAAATAAATAAATAAAATAAATAAATAAAAGAAAGAAAAAAAAAAGAAATACAACTTGGCACAAAGATCGTTTGGAGATCGCTTTTTGACCGGGAAGGCGATGGATGCTTCAGCATTACAGCTAGAAACATAGTCGCCATATTTGGTCATTCACAAAATCGAAGTAGAAAAGTGCAAAAGTTTTCAAAAACAAAGATGAATTGGATGTTTTATTTTTCTGCCAACAAATGAAAATAACTTAAAATGTGCAGCAAATTTTTATTTTTTAAAATAATTTTCTTAAGAAATGAAAAATTTTATGTGCAAATTTCACCTTATCCTCATTGCTTTGGACGCAAAAGCGCTAAAACTTTTCAACTAATGTGTAATCTCATGAGGAGTTTTATTTTTAAAATATTTTTTGCAACAGATTCAGAAATTTATATTTTAATTTTTAGTGTAGTCGCCATGTTTGGTCATTCCCAGGATGTTAGTACGCAAGACTCATGAAGTGCCTACGTTTTCAAAAACGGAATTGGATGTTTATTGCAATGCAAACTGTTGAAAATTATGCAAAATGTGCCATTTTTTTCGAATAATTCTTAATTATTGTCTTTAAAAATTAAAAATTTTATCTTCAGAATATTATCTTATCTTCATTGCTTTAGAGGCTAATGTGCTAAAAACTGACTATTTCACCTAAATTGTAGTTTTTTAAGGATTTTGAATTTATTACTATTATGTAACAAATTCAAATATCTATTTATAACCATGAATTTTTTGTGTAGACACCATGTTTGGTCATTCGCAAGGTGTAAATAAACGATACTATTACTTACCTAAGTTTCCAAAAACAGAATTGGATATTTACCTCAACACAAACTATTGAAGATAACATAAAATGTTCAATGAACCATGTTCTTTTTTTTTCTTTTTCTTTTTATAAAATATTTTTTTGAAAAATGCGAATTATTATCTGCACAGTTGTATTTGATCCTCATTGATTTGAACGCTTTGCTATAAGCTAAATATTTCATCTAAAATGCAGTTTCCTGCCAACTTCTCATTTACTAATTTAAAAACCTATTTCAACGCAAATTTTCCATACTAAAATTAATATGTCTTGAATAATTTTTTTTCATAGTGTGTAGAGTTCTATTTATTTTTATGAAAGTAGTAAAACTGCTGCCTCCCCCGCCTTTAATACTTTAAAACTCAGCGACAGTGGTGGCCACTAAGTTTTTCGGGTCTAGTGACCACTGGCCAGTTGGAAAATTGTCCAAGTCTTGACTTTCAAAGGACTTGTGTATTTTATGAAAACTTAAAATAAAACTAATAATAATGCTGCAGATTGTTTTCAACTACCAAAAATCGTGTCACAGACTGGCTAGAAAGTTTCTGCTACTGGGAGTGACTTTAGTCTGTACTAGCAATACCTGCACAGCGATGCCTGTGCTAAAATTTTAATGGAAATCTGTTGAATAAAAAACAATTGACATCCCCTGCCCCCTCCCCCTAATGTGAAATGATCCTTTTTCTTTGTATAAAATGCGTACACACCTTTCAAAAAAAAAACTTTAAGTTTCTTTGGAATTTAAAACTTTTTGTCAAATCATTAACTTATATCTACAGTTGCTTTAAAACTCGATTTAGCGAGTGAAGCGGTTTTTACTACAATTTAAAATATTTCGCCAAATAAACAAACATCAAATAATATCTTTCATATGTAAAAATAATTCCGCAACTCTATTGTGTATTTCAAAACTTGTCCAGCAACCAAGCTATCATAATCGATCTGTCTAACGAAAAGAAAAACATCCTGTGGAACATTCAAAGTTCAAAAATTGTCGTCAAAAAAAAAAGCAAGTGTTGTACATTTCACTCTGATAAAAACAAATCAAAAGTTTCTTTTAAAACAAATCGCCAAAACAATGAATTACATTAATGGTTGCTTTAAACAATAATACTAGACTGAACTGCTCAGCACCGAGCGACCAAGGCATGAAATCATATTAACAGTAGCTTTCAAATCTTTATATATTAAGAGCTGCATAACAGAGTGGCTGTTTTGTATGCTTGAAACGTAGTTTTGAAATATTTGTGATCTCTAGTAACATTTTGTACTTCAGTTCCATGTTTGAATTGAGATTAGCCTTGGACTTTTGCTAAAATAAACCCTTATGCCTGATGTTCTAATTAATTGTGAAAATTGGAGCAAACTTAATTAGATGCAGGAAAAAAAAGCTCTTTCAAGTGTCATAGTAGAATGTTTAAGTTTGTGGGAAATTTTTTGTCCCTTGAAATGCAATTTACGTAAAATTTTAGCTTAAAAAGTTGATTACAAAAAAACCTATTACAAAATTTAAATTAAAAAAAAAAAAAACGCTGTGAGGTTTAAACCCCTGAGTTCGAAGTAATTTTGTGCTAGATTTCCAAGTTGTAGATGCTACGGGGTCTTCTGGACACAAGTGCACCTCAGTCACACTTTCACAACTTCTTAGACGTTACTTTGTTTAAAAATATACAGTGAAATATGAAAAATAAGCAAGATTAATATAAAACTACAGTTGAGCCTGCTTTTTAGAATGTCGGTTAAAGGAATATCCCGCTTAATGTTATAATATTTCAATGTATCGAATGTTAAAATTCGTTATTTTAATCCTGGATAATCGAATATCCCGCTCATTAGAATAATTTTTTGGTGGCAAATTAGCTATTCCATTAAACAGGCTTGACTGCATAACTTTATAATGAAAAGTACACTTTTAGATAGTCATTCAAGTTTAATTGAATTCTTTATATCAAAACATATTTTCTTTTTACGTTGCCTTACAAAAAACAAGTTTTGAATTGCTATCAATTTCCAATCTTTTTTCGAGTTATTTTAAATTACTTTTATTATCAATTTAATATTGAGAAAAACCTAATTAAATCTCACTTGTCTGTTTATATTAAAGTCTCTGTGGGATTATGTACAAAATTGTATATTGTTCTTCTATTATTTTGTATATTTCTGTATATGTATATGTCTTTGCCAGTCTTTACCAGGTTTGTCCTAGTTTTTGACTTTGTTCTGGTAAAAATACCATTTTGTGGTGAATATTACCAACTCTAGTAGGAGCATTTCACAGTATTTGGTTGTTACAGGCTTGACACTTCATAAAGGATATTTTAGCCTCCTACTCATGATTAGTGCAAATAGTTGAGAATTTCTAAAAATATAGGAAGATATATAGCATGTTACGGACTCTACACTCAAAAGACATGAATATTTTTCTTAAACTATCCTTAAATTTTCTGTAAAAGTAATAACTATTCTTACCTTATGAAATTTTTTTTACTATGCCTCAGTTTATCCATAATACATTTACACACCAAAATAGTTATCAAAAAGGCAAAAAAATTTTTTTAAAGGAATGTTTTACTAAAGAACTGCACATTTATGAACATGTTACAGACCCTATATATTTGTCACGTTTGGAGTATTGTTTGAATTATTGTTTACAGAGACTAAACAAGAACGATACTTTTTCAATAGTTTCAATGATCGAATTAACTCTTATGGCTATTTCCTCATCATATATGTGAGGAGTGCCCATGCAGGAGGGGGGGGGGGGGAGAGGGCATCATGGCGCAGACTGTGCATTGAAGTTTTTAGGCAGTGGTTGTTTTGAAGGGTATTTTCCTCATTTTTGGGTGGAGGCTCTTGCTATTTGGGGGGGGGGGATCTTGCTCTTAGGAGGAGGGGTATCCCTGTATATGTAAAAACCAGATTGGAGGAACTGCAGGAACTGACCAAGTGATATGTTGATTTCTTCACTCTGCTTTTTGCATTGTTTTGAAATTGTTATTAGAAATGATAGGTTTTAATTCAAATTTTATCAGCAATTTCACTTTTACTCTAGAACCTTGATTACACAGGGGAACAATGATTTTCGTGCTGGGGTTTTTGGAACTGATTTCGTATGAATTTGGTACACAGAGTTCAAATATAACATCAGTTTTTGGCCCGAAGCTCAAACTTCTGAGATATAACATTTAAATATATACATAAAACAGGTTTAAATTACATCTACAGAATCAAATAAAACACAAAACAGGGATTTTTCATTCCTATTGTATTGTACAAATAATAAGAGATTGATTACCAAACAGTCCAATTAGGCTCATGGATATGGGTCCCTAATTTTTAAGAGCCTCAAAATGACTATAATTGTAGTAGTCTTACTCAAGAAAACTTTACCTTAATTTTCTTTCATTTTCTCCTTTATTTACTTTTTTATGTGTACTTAAGTGTGGGATACTCTGCCTGTCAACAAATATTTTGAACGAGTAGTATAACACCTAAACACACCTGAAATGGTGGTTCCCCACTAATCTTTGTTTATAAGCCCCAAAGCAGAATACTTGACGATGTTCTGCAACGTAAAATCATTTGACCAAAATTGTTCTGCAAGTACTGTAAGCATTGTATACACAAGCAACCAACATTACTTTTTCCTTAAATCTGGAGCTCTAAATCATTTCACACAGATTTTTTTCCTTCAGTTTTTGAAACTTTACTGTTGTTATACATTTCTATAGAACCTAAACCGATTGAGATTCTTCAAAAATATTTCATAATTGATTTGAATTAAGTGATTTTTTTTAACAACATCTTTAATTAAAATCAGTTGATTTTACTTTTATACATTAATTTTGCTTTTTCGAAGGTATTGCTCTAAATTTAGCTACACTGCATGAAGGTATCATTGGTTTAAAATAAAATAAAAAAATAAAATAAAATATACTATCTTAACTTCAACAAGCAAAACTACAATGTTCCCTCTTTCTGTGTGTGCAACAGATTTTTACTCTATTGCTTTTACTCCAAAATTACAGTTTAGAACAAAATAAAAATTTGGAGTTTCTCCCTACGGCCTACGCCATGACTAATAGAGTTCAGAAAAGTAATTGTTCAACATTATTTTACACTAAAAAGGTACATGATAATGGAAACCTTATCTTTAAGCAAAGCATAAAATAAAATCACATTTTATCTAAGCATTATAACGTAGTTATAAATCTTAAAATATTATTGAATAGTTAGAGAACTTATCTTAATTTTAAAAGTAAGTTGAATGGATTCCTCTATTGGTTGAAATACATTGTTTTTCAATGTGAAGTAATTAATATTTACAAATGTTTGAACATTTAAAAAAATCACTTTTTTGGTTTTTTTAAAAAAATAAAAAAAATCACGAAGCCAGGTTGAAAGTAAATTTTAAGTTCCAGCAGATGACTTATTGAATTCAACATTTTTCGCTAGCTTTCTATCAAATTATTGTAATTTCTGAGAATTTTAGATTTTCTTCTGATTTAAAGAAATCTGCAGAATTTGTGCAAAATTCTATCTTGAGTTGGAAAATATTAGCAGAAATCCCGCAGCTTCTGCAGAAATTTGTCTGAGTTTTCCTCTCGCATTTGAACAGAATTGTTCTGCTGCTCAGGCATCTGTTCTGCAACGCACGTCGCAAATTTAGTAGTATTCTGCTTTGAGGTTTATAAAGTTTGACTTCAGGGGACCTCCCAAAAAATTTTTTATTTCGGGTCACCCACTGTATTAATGGAGCCCTGAAAAACATTGTATACAAAGATCCAGTTCATCACACTTCGCGTACAGCGATATATGCAAACTAAGAACTTAAAAATTGACTTAACTTGTTGAAGCTTTCTAAACTTTTACTGCATCTGGTGAATTTTCCTTTAAGTTACTAGACTGCAGGCTGACAATAGGGTAAATATGTCAGAAGCAATCCTTGTTTAAGAAGCCTACACTTGCTTTAAAAGTGTGCAAAATGGAGTTAAAACTGTACATTTTGGGTAAAACAGCTGTACTTATCTAAAAAAGTAGAGCTGCTAGAGGGAAACTAATTTCATATTTCGATTCAGAGCCCCAAACATATCTAGAAGCAGTTCTCAAACAACCAAAGAGAAACATTTTTTTGTTTCCCTGTGTTATCTGAAGTGATCAGTACCGGACTATTTCTAACCATAACTTTTAAATTGCATTTTTAAATGTAACTTAAATTTTCTGTTAATTCAATTAAAAATGACAACATTTTTTGCTTTAGAAATCACGTAGCAGTTTCTTAAAAATATGCTGTAATTACTTTTAAAGGGCTCGCGTTTAATTTTTTTTTTTTCTGTGCAGCCTGTTCAAGTATTTGGTAAAGAAAGAACTATGTTGAAACAGTTGCCAAATGTCGAGTCCGTAACATTTTGTAGAGTCTGTAAGCAATTTTAGAAAATTAATTAAAATTACTGAATTTAAATAATCATGAAACTTATTTCAGACTATTGCAACACTATAAGTGAGATTAGAAAATATACAATTTAGTGATATAAAATGCATTAATAAAAATTTTAACAAAACTTATCTTATTATTGTTAGGGATCCTACAATCATCACTTTCACAACTTATATTTTTTTAACAAATGCACTTTTTGATTAAAATTATTATCAGTATTAGAGATGATCCTTTACTTCATCTGTCCCAAGCACTCAGTTTTGGTTTGAAATTCAGTTCTTGTGACTATTGAAGAAAAATTCAATGTCGAGTCCGTAACGATAAAAGTTGCAATTTTGCTTGTTTTGGTTACATGTACATGCATAATATGAAGTAAATAAAGAAAAAAATATGACATTTATGTGCTTTGGAATGTGCTTTTTCAATATATATATAAAAATTTTAACCTTTTAACAAGTTTTGTTTTGGGCACCCCTATTCACAAATACCATGAAATGCCCCAGTAGCGAGCAAAATTGAAATTTGTTTGTGACAGTGAGTCGAACCAACTTTTGGCTGTGTGTAACCCCTTGAGTCATATTATAGCATTTCAGCTAAATAAAAACTTTTGGTTTCTGTACAGTTGGATTTTTTTTTCATATTTTGTTCGAGAAACATTTGTAAAAGCAGTTTGCTCCCCCCCCCCCCAAAAAAAAAAAAATCTTACTGCTTAAACTGCGAGTTATCCAGTTTTGGTTAAGTGCAATGATTAACTTACTCCCTGCTAATTCTTACAGTTTTTTCAGTAGTTTCCTTGATTTTGTGCATTTCTCCCAGTCTCCTTATTTTTATTAAAAATCTACTTGTTTTTATAAATCTGTAGACACAAATCCTTAGGAAGCTTGTGATAACAAACCCATTGCTTGTAAAGATTGCCCATTTGTATGTATTCGAGTGTTTTAAAACTTCCTGCTAAAATTCAAGCTTTAGTACATAGAAATACTGTAGCAACGTTATCAACGCTTATTAAGTTTAATCATAAATAAGTTTATACTGTATAATAATTTCTATTCCTCCGTTTCATGTTTCAATTATTTTATGTATACAGTGAAACCTGTGTGTAACGATACTGTCTATAATGATAACATGTCTATAACAATATTTTTTTTTGGCCCCAGCAAAATGTCAGGATGAATAATTAAACTGTCCGTAACGGTAACCTGTCTATTATGATATTTTTTTAAGGTCCCCAACAGTATCTTTGTAGATAGGTTTTACTGTATGTGAAGTAAAGCAGTTCCATATGATTACTTAGAGATAGTAAAAATATTGAAACTGTATTTTTTCATTGGGAAGGTTTTCAGGTATACTAAGTATCATAGGGTGATCTGTCAGTAATTCCCATTCAGTGGGAGTTTTTTCAAGTTCTATTTAATTACGTAAAAAAAACTGAAATTTCTTACATGTTGATAAAACTATTAGGATGAACAATAATTATTTTATTTAGTATTTTTCTAATTGCATGCCACTCATTTGTAGTTTTTGAATGTGCTGATCAATTTGCACAAGAAAAGAGTGGGTATTGCAATTTTAAAATTTAATTTGATTACTGTGACCCTGTAACCTGCCTTATTTAAAATTATTCAATCTCGAGTGCATATGCTTATACAGCTGTATCTGAAATTTTGGTTCTATCAGTTCAAGGGATAGGACGCTGTTGGGGCTTTGCATGTAGAAAAGTAATTTTTTCACCATCCTGTATACAATGTTTAATTGTAAAATAGTATTAAATAACATTAAAAAGTAGTAATACAGGTGGGCAACTTGTCGGTTTTTGCGCCAAGCCTTTTTTTCCCCCAATACCTTATCCCCTCTATTACACTATCCCAATAGCATCTCCAAAGAACGGATCCTAGTTTCCAAATTCGCTGACGTACACTCGGGGCATTCCTGATACTTTTCCTTGCCAGTGAATATTTTTTATTGAAAAAAGAAAAATCTATTATAAATCATAGTAATATTTTGATTATCTGCATTTATTTAGTCTTTGACCTAGATCATTTATTAATTATCCACTCTAGCCAATTACTGGTGAAAATACTTTTTCTTGAATTAAATTTATTTTTAACAAAAAACTACCTTTTCCTTAACACTTCCAGTGCATTCACTTTTTCATATTTTTAAAAACTTTTTGTGTATCTCTTCGTTAGATACCCGAGAGTGATATGACTCTCCAATTTGGAAATAATTAAAAAAAGGTTTTATGCGTAAATGTTTGAAAAATTCTCCCCCAAAATCTGTTTTTTTACCCCCAAAGTTTAATTGAACATTATTTCAAAATCACGCAATGTATATACAGTCTACTCCTGATTATCCGTGCTAATCACCGGGTGGCGTAGCACGGATAATCGAAAAACACGGATAATCCGAAAAATCATTTAAGGAATATGCAGGGTAACTATTTAAGAGGAAATTAGAAAAAACTATGTATATACTCACACAAACCAGGAATATTTCTTCGAAATGTATTGCTTAAAAAAAATCGGTGATACATTTTTGTTTTCTTTGTCTGTTTAAATTGTTGCGTATGCCCGTACGAATTTTTCTTACTGCAATTATTTCTCCGCAATCGTAACTTCTTTCACTCATGTTATTTAACACATGTTCCACAGATTGCAGAGCAGTAGAGAATGAAACTATTTTCTTTATATTCTTCATCTTCGTTTTCGGTATCATCACTTGCGTTTGATTCGGTAACAAGTTCAATGATATTTTCGTCAGTTAAACATTGAAATCCTGATTCACATTCGTCGCTTTTAAACCACTCTTCGACATTTTCAGCGTCAACTGATTCAAA
Source organism: Uloborus diversus (assembly GCF_026930045.1). NCBI lineage: Eukaryota > Metazoa > Arthropoda > Arachnida > Araneae > Uloboridae > Uloborus > Uloborus diversus. Next base: position 101,363,429 of record NC_072732.1, read on the forward strand.
ACCTATGATTTCTTCAACTTCCTCAATGATGTTATCGAGATTATCGATAACATCATCGAAACTTTAGAAAAGTGTGATTCCGAAATGATGCGCGGATAATCCGCAAACCGGATAATCCGCACACGGATAATCAGGAGTATACTGTACATTAGTTTTAGAGGTTTTATCACAGTAATATGTTCAATGACCATTTTTGCAAAGTTTCAATAAAGTTAATACTTTTTTTTGCTAGAGCTGTTGATGTAAATAGAAACTTTGAAAATGTGGTTATGAGAAAATCAAGAAAAAAAAAAGTAAATTGCAGTTATAAGCGGTGCATTTGAGTTTAGTTAATTTCTTCTAGTTTTCTCAAAAATTCATAGATTTAAAAAACAATTGCGGATTTAGAAAGAACACTGGGGTTCTCCAAATATCTGTTTCAAAATCTATTTTTTTTTTTTTTTTTCAAAAATTAGGATGTTTGCCTATCTTAAAAGCATTTTACTAAGACAGGGGAAAATTAACATTAAGATTGTTTCATTGATGCATTTAATATTTCAGTTTTAAAACATAAGTTTAAACATAAAAAAAAATAATTTTATTTCAGTTAAAATTATTGAAAAAGAAACTAGCTACATCTAATCTCAATTTAGAGAAAGCACATCTATTTTTGCCACCTAGGCAAATATAGGCAATTAAGTATTTTTGCAAGCACAGTTTCGACTGTTTTATCCACCTTCAGCAAATGTGCCAATTCAAAAGCAGCTTTCAAAATTTTAAAGAAAACCGACAGTAAATTAAAAATAGCTCCTTGTATATCCATGCTTTTATTTGCTTTGTACAATTTGCATATCAGAGACGTTACGTCCATAACACTTCTGTGTTATGTCCGTAACTAATACAGTAAAACCCCTCTAATGCGGACATTAACAGAGCAACTTTTTTGGTCCACAATAGATGGGTGTCTGCAGGATGGGTATAATGATGTTATTTTCCTTGGAATCTGGGAAATAAAAATTGTCCACATAAGAGGGGTGTCCGTTAGAAGGGGTTGTACTATGTATTAATTTCTATCATAAATTTTACATAATTTCCTATTTTCTGAGTTAAGTCAATAACCTGCAGTTTTTTTTTTGGTATTTTTTGTAATCAAGGCACCCAAATTTAAGATAGCATCAAATATATAACATCAAAAATATAAAATAGCATCAAATTGTACAACAGAAAAAAAAAAGATTTTTATCAAAACAAATAGAAATTATGTGTGTTTAAAGTCTGATTGTTACGTCCCTAATGGTGGAAATGCCCTCTTGTTTTATAATTTTTTGTGCTCCAGTGGCCAGTTACTGGCAGATCACCTATACCCTATATTTCTCAAACTAATATAGATATTCAAATAATTGGAAAACTGCTGAAATCTGAAACTTTTTCTGTACATGTCATGTAAATCTGGTTTTATAAATATAAAACAAAATTGAGTGCTTTATAAAACAGGGTGAAATAGTAAGTAAAATAAGAGTTTAAGAATAATTATCCCATGAAAAGAAAAAGATTCTACTGTAATTTTTTGTGTATGATTACTGCAGTATACAAATGTTTTTTCAAAAAAATTATACTGTTTGTAAATTGTAACCATTCCAAGTTTGCTAATTTAAAAAAAAAATCAGGGTTGCAAGGGGTCTTTGAACTTTGAAAGTGCTTTCTTTCAGTCACCTCTACTGTTACAAAAGAGCCCTTCAAAGTGCTTAATTTTAAATTTTTTAAAATCATTTTTAAGCAGTGTTTTTTTTTTCTTTTGCATTTTTAAAGGAAGTTCTTTGAAAATGAAAAATTGTGGGTTCTCTCTCTTTCCCTCTCCCCCCCCCCTCAATCTTGTCTCTCTTTGATTTCAAAGTCAATTGTTTATTTCTTTTACTGAAATTGGAAGTTTCGATGAACTAAAAAAAAAAAACATCCATTTTGTTTAGTGTTTTGAATTGATTTTGTTCTCAAAATAAATATTTGGGCAATTCCACAGGAAAGGGAAAAAGTGGCAAAATTTTTTAATTAATCATATCCTCACAAATTTGGTATCAATGGAAAAAGCAAAATTAGAGTTATGAGATTTCAAATTAGGTCAATATAACCATGTTCTTATAATCTATGATACTTCTTTTTATACCACACAAAAATGACTCTTAGACACTTATATTGTGGCATTTTTCAATTATACTCTCTTAAATATACTTCTTAGAACTTTCTAGAAGAGGTATGTTCAAAAAAATTATACTTGAACTGAATAACTTAACTTATAGAAAGTTTTTTTCATAAAGTACTTCTGTAATTCTAAGTCCAACACCAAATTGTAATACTGAGTGGAGATTTTTACAAAATATTTTGTTTGTAAATAATGATTTTATATGATAATTAAAAATAATTATTTAAATTAAATTACAGAAAACTAATTATGCTTTAATTAATGGTTAAAAAAAGTATATGACACGTATATTTTCATGACTGAAACTAGTTTTATAAGTCTACAAAAATTCCTGGTTTTGTTAATAATTTATTAACACCCTGCTATGTATGCCTAATTATGTATTTATAGTAATATTTTTCATAAGGTAAATTGAAAAAACATATAATGCATAATATTTTGAGTGGAAAAAGTATTTGAAGATAGGAAATGTTTCTTATGTGGTTATCAAAAGTGAGATTAATGTTTGAGTCCTTCTCCAGAAAATGTAACTTTTGAACGCAAAAATTTTTCAATTTCGAAGTCTTTTTTTTTTTCATTCTTACATTAAAGTGTTACTAGAAGTAGCCATAAACAATGGCCCAGCTAAATTCCAATTATTTTACTCATGAATAAAAAAAAAAAAATAAAACGAGCTGATGTGTGCATCACATGACTTCCTTTTACTTTAATTTCATTTTCCCATTATTGGAAATTTGTGATTCAATAATTTTCTGTCTAAATATCACCAACAGTGGCCAAATTGAAACCAGATTAAAAAAAAAAAAATCGCCAAGTTGGCGACAAAACTTGGCGACCAAAAGACTGGTGATATATCGCCATGTGTCCGCCAAATTATAACACCACTTGACGTTTACATCGAAATTAACAATGATTTCCCCCCAAAAAGAGGCAAAAGACCCCTATAGAAACACCTGAATGCAACCAAAAGGGGAGGTGCACAACTAGACCCCACTAGGAGTCTGCATACCAAATTTCAACCTTCTAGGACATATTGTTCTTGAGTTGCGACATACATACGTACATTAGGGTGGGCCGAAAAAACTTTTTTTTGGAAATCTGTTTTTGGATAGTGCAGAAAAGTTGCTATATGGGCCCTTTATTACCCATAAAAAATTTCGCTAAATTTGTTAATATTTAGCCGGCGCTATTTGGCCTTGAAAAACTGAAAAAAAAGGGCAAAAATGCATTTTTTTTCAAAAAAAAGGGGGGGGGGGGGGTTCGAAAATAAAAAGTTTGAAGCTAGTTTCAGCATTAGAAGTATCTGTCAGTGAATTAGTTGAAATCCTCAAAGACTCATACATTTCGTAGAATATTTAGCTACGCTCCTTTAAGACTAAAAACATCAGAAAAAATGAAAAAAAAAAAAAAGTATTTTCGAAATAAGTAAGTACTGAAATATTACGCAATACGTTACATAGAAAAAAACTGAAAAATTCAATCAATTTTATGCGACATTTGTACGCCAATTTTAAAAAATGCACACACTCAAATAAAAAATAGTTACATAAGATATGCTAATTTTTTAATATTCCAATTGTTTCTCCTAGATAAGAAACGGCGCTCAACTACTTCTATTATTTCCTATTATTTTAAAACTATTTTATATATATTTGACAAATAGAGCCCTTGAGTATTAAAAAAAAATGTGAATCCTCTGAAGTCCTTTAAACTGATTAATGAATTGAACGCAAGTATTCTTCTTTTTCTCAAGCCATTTCTTCCTCTCGACTTCATGGACTCACTTAAGAGACAAAAACCCCCGACAAGAAAATGCTGTAATTCTACACCTCCACAGCTGGGAATTAAGCAATTAAAGGGGTCCTCTCTTGTGTCCAATGTCCACAATGAGTTGCCACTGAGGCATCTTATACTGGAATTGGACGGTTGCACAAAGTGGCCACATTCATATTCTGGAGCTATCGAACAACTTCTTAGAGATTGTAAAAAAAATCCGGTGGTCAAATTTGATAAAATTGACTGCAATCTTCTGGTTTTGGACATAAGAAGATATAAAAAATTTAAGTACTGAACAACAATATTTGTATAGAATCAATCTTGCCGTAAAAGATGGTAGTTGTCCTTCAAGCGTGGCTGACAGTAGCCCAGGCAAACTCAGTCAGTCATGCGCGATGGCTGACAACTACAAACCGTTTGTTACGCTTGTATATAGGCACTCCCATTCCATCAGAAAACCTTACAATGCTTGTAAAGTATGTAATTTTAGATTATGCTAAAATGTGGTTTGAAATAAAAATGAAACCGAACTGCCAGTACCCTCCGCGCCCCAACATTTTTTGAAAATGATTTCTCTTGCAAGGCAGTTTCCAGACAACGTTAAGGAGATAATTTTCAAAGTTCTCTCAAGTAATGCATATTTCGCTCATCCTGAACAGCTACTGTTGACAATGTTGTTTGACTCAAGAAAAATACATTCGGGAATTAGCTGTTAGGCGCATTCTGAACTCCAGAAATAAGAAGGCGAAGAGTTCGGATGGTGTACGATTTTTTGAGCGTCCTAAACTCAATTTTGAAGCCGTTGATTTAGTTGATTGGGCAAACTGTGTTAAAATAATTTTCACATTGGGTTTTTAAAGAAATTCAATATTTTTTCATTTTTCTCCAATTTTTGATGTTGGAAAGGAGCGGTTAAATGCTCATTAAAATCAATGAAACATTTTATGGGCTCGAACTGGCTCATTATATAACATTTTCGGTGCATTCCAGCAAAATATTGGGTATTTAGTTTTTTAAAAAAAATTTAGACAAAAATTCATTTTTCTCTTTTTTTTCGGTTTTTCAGTGTCAAATAGCGCCGGCTAGATATTTTTTAATATCTAAGAAATTTTTTTGTGAGTACTAACTAGCTCACTACGTAACTTTTGCGCGCTATCCAAAAGTTGATTTTGAAAAAAAAAAATTTTCGGCTTATTTCGGCCCACCCTAACGTACATACAGATCTCATGAGAAAACTCGTTGTAATTAACTCTGGAATCGTCAAAATGGATATTTCGGGTGTCTATACGATTTCTTAGGCACTTATCCGTGTGTGATCGAGTTGGAAAAAAAACTCAGCATTCATTCGGGGGGTGAGCAAAATGGAAATTAAAGTCGATTTTTTAGTGAACATTTTTTCGCGAACACAATACTTCCTTTTTTGCAGAAGGAAATAAAAAATGTCTTGTTCATGGAAATAGAGAAGTCACGTTTCCTTTTGTTACGCTAGTGCTCGCGCTTCGGTCTTTCTTCGGTCTTTTCCCCGCCGTAGCAATCCGTGAGACGAAAGCAGAGAAAAGGAAGTGCGGGGGGAGAAAATGACTCCTGACTAGGATGGCACGCTATTGGTCTAAATGACCAACATACATTTCCAAAAGCTATGCAATCTTGAAATACCGAAGAAAATTCCAGAACTAAGTGTGTGTACTGGGGAGGGTCTGACCTTCAGCTACACAGATTGGCCCCATATTAGAATAAGGGGTGGTGGGATAGAGCGAAATATGTGACAATGGGCGGGGAATCCACCGAAGCGCGACTTCTCTAGGGTTGATATCAAAATTGTAATTTTAATAATTGTGCAAACAATCAGCTATTTTAATGATTATTGGGAATGTAATATTAAGCTCTCTTAGTTAAAGTACGGCTTAATTGGTAATTTCAAATGTGTGTTAAAAAATAGTATTTAGTAAACTTGAGGATATACTGGCAATTTAAAATTTTTGGTGGAATGCCTATAATTGATGTATTTTCCCTCCATTTATTTTCCCTTCAGAAATAATGACCTTGATAAGGTCTGTCGCGGAGATGAGGAATTTTCCATTAATATAGGCCTAATAGATACATTTTTCAGGGAAATTTTTTTTTTCTTTGTTGTTACAATTTGCACATGTTAAGCATATGAAAACATGTTCACTTCTATTTTTACATTAATTTACATAACTGAAATTCAAGTTCACAGAGGGTGAGAAGTCGGAATAGCCACACTAAGTTTTTAAAGCAAAACCTATCTTGTTTTTCAACAAATCTCGCAATTTCAACTATGGCTGAAAATAATTAGGGGGGGGGGGGGCTCCCTTGTATCATGGAAAATAAAATTTGGAACGTGTTAGTAAAGAATAGCATTTTGTGTTCAGGTAAGAGGTGAGAATTTATTGTGACATGACTCCCTGTCCTACTAAAATGAACAAAAGCACAATATTAAAAAAATAAATATACTTAAACAACTAGTATTTGAGACACTTGTGAAAGGAATAATAAATAAGTATGTACTTTTTAAATTAAACAAGTTATGAACCAAGAATATATTAAAATAAAAATGTTGAAAAATTGTTGGCAGGTTTAAATATAGATTTTTGATGAAATTAAAAATCATTGTTAAATGAAATGTTTTTAAAAGTTTTTACAGTAAAAGGTGTGTGACAGAAAAGTTAGACTTTTTGAAGAATGAGTCTTATGTAAAAACATCATGAATATATATATAGTTCAGAAGCATTAGGGGCTTTAGTTAAAAAAATAACCCTCCCTCCTCCCCTAGTTTTTTCTTAAACTTTATAGTATTTTTGGTGAACTCGCAATAATCCCTGTTAATGCCTCGAAATGCTTATTTGTTGTTTTAAACATAGTTTTTTTAAAGTTTTCCTTCATTAACATTCTAGAAATCAATTATAACTTATTTCTTTCCCTAGAGATTGAGTTTTTTGTTGCTCACGTAAAGATAGCGAAAAAAAAGCATCAAATCGCTCTCGTTACAGTATTTTCTTATTTTCTTAGTGAGGACTTGCAGTGAATTTTTTTTAATGATACAGTCGATCCTCGGTTTAATAAACCTCTGTTTAATTAATTTCACAATCTAGCGAATTTTTCTTCCCCCCCCCCCCCCCAACTAAAATCAAAGCAAAAAACCCTATTTACCGAATAATAAACCCTGAATTAACAAATTATTTTAACAGCTTAGAAAAAAAAAATGTTTTTTGTTAATTTGAGTAAGGAAGTATTGGATTGTTTCCCAAATGATACATACATCTTGTCCAAAAAGCAGAAAGACTTTTCTTGGAATCGGTCATTTTTAATGAACGAAGGGGGGGGGGGGCAACCAATGAATAGCGATTCTAATGCAGAAGGCGATAATGAAACTCCCATTGAAACCCGTTTTGTCAAATGCTTTACATGGCCTGGAACTGTAAAATCATATCTCATGCAGCAGGCTGTAAGTGACACAGTATTTTCTTCTCTCCATGACGCCGAAAGAGGACTATTTCAAGTAGAGTAGTCAAGGAAATTTTCAAACATCTACTACTCAGTACTTAAAATTTCAAATTAACTAGTGTGTAATAAATTGCGGAATTCTGAAAAAAAAAAGTGTACACTTTCTAATTATGGATATTTTTGTGTTGCTGCTTATTAGGGCTTTTAGATAAGGTAAGTGCATTTTTTTCTCACCACGATATTACTAACAGCCCTGATGTTTAACATATGAAGTTTCGGTCCCGATGAATTCGTTAAATCACGGTTCGACTGTATATTGATGTTGATACCTCAAAGGTTGCAAATCTCAGCAAAAGCAATTAAAAAAAAAAAAAATCCCATGATAAGCCCCAAAAATTATATTTTGCCAGAAAAAGAAATGCCCTGAAAAACACCCCTCTAAAAACTTTGTGGCGTAGTTTATGCCATAATCTCTCCCCTTCCCCCCCTTCCAGATACTTATTTTACATAAAATTCAAGGTTTCAAACTTTCTCAATTTTCACACAATTTAGTTTTTTATAAGAAATGGACCCCTGTTATAAAGGTCAAGATTCACGTCGCCACTTGACGGGTGGCGACCTTGTTTGAAAAAGGGACAACCTCAAAAAACTTCCTCAGTCGCCATTTTCCCCCTCATAGATCCTAAGGAAATGTTTTCTGTGGTGAACAGGAATTAGGTACAAAACTTAACAAGGGGAAAGTCAATTTATCTTTTCGGAAACATAAGTCTTGATAAACCCTGGGGTGTGCGGGGGAGGGCTTGATCAGGGAAGATTGTTAAATCAGCTAGGTGTGAAACATGGCCGCCATATTTGGTCATTTACAAGATGGATGTAGGCAAGATGCTTCATTGCCTTAGTTTCTAGAAACAAAGCACAGTAGGATGTTTTATTTCACTGAAAACCAATGTAAATAATGCAAAATGTGCTGCAAATTGCTTTTTAAATTTTATTTTTAATAATTTTCTTGAGAAATGAAATACGGTGGAAATTTGTTTTACACCAAAATTCTAAATTTACATGACATGATGTGAAAAACTCAGTTTTCCTTTGTTTTTGAATTGTTTTGCATATCTCTAATAGTTAAAAAAAATATGCCATTTTTTAAACCATTGAATTTGGCTGAAATGATCTAATTTGCAGTTTTTGACTTAGCATAACTTGAGAAAAATTCAAGTTTAATCTTTTCTGTGAGTGGGTTTCCTTTGGTGTGAGTCCTTTGGTATGTGTTAATGTTTCCTCTTATAAAATTTGGAAAAAAATAAAAAATGGTCTGGCAACCCATATTTGTCGTAATTCTGTGGAAGGACTTCTTTTATGTGACATATCTTGGTTATATCCCTTAGTCATTACAGAATCATGCAGTTTTATACATTTCATATACCTGCATGTTCTGGCGTATTTGAACAATGTATGATTGCGCTTATTAAATATGAGAAACTGAAGAATGCCTCATATTGTTTTTATAGTCAGAAGAAGGCTATCTGGAAACGTTTGACGGAAAGTGCATCACTTCATAGCCGTTCATCATGGCTTATAGCTCGTATACAAGAACTGGAGTACCAACTGGGGATGGCCAAGGAGAAATTAAAAGAAACTGTTAATTTAGATGGAGATGTCTGTTTTGAAGAATCAGCATCATGTAATAGTTCAGCATTATCTGCAACTAGTATAGATATTGAGCAGGTTTCAACAAAACAAACATCTCTAAAAAAATTAATTAGGCCTGTTAATGGGTAATTTGGATCATAGTTCTGTTAATGACCTTTCTAATGTTAATTGTTCACTTCTTGAAAGCAGTGTACAGCTGACTTCATCTTTGGCAAAAACGGAAGAGTCTTGTAGTCGCACAAGACCGTTAAAAATGTCTTTCCAAAAACGTAAATTGATTTCAGTTGAAACTATGCCAAATTTAAGTAGTAAAGTGTCCAAGTTTTCTACTGTTAGTTGTTACTGCAATAGTGTAAATGTGATTCAACCTTGTGTCCTGTGCGCTGGTCGCTACAATAGTACTCAAAGTGTTGATCCTGATACAATGCCTCTTCAAGATAGAATAGCTCTTTTGGATCCAATTTTTCATCCGGTTCTATCTTTGGAAAAAGGTAAGGGTTATTATTTAAAATAGTTAAATGATCTTCATTAGATTTACAGATTATGCCATTTTATGAATTTCATGTAGCATATTTAAGCTTATTTCTTTTGTAGTGCTTTAATTTTTTTTTTTTTTAATTTTCTTTTTTTCTCCAAAAAGCTTGAAGTTGAAAATTCTATCTTTTGAATAAAAGAATTTTTAACTTCAAATTTATGAATGGTAAATGTAACATATTGTACAAATGAATGACATAATTAATAGATAAATCAAAATGCAAGATCATGTGTTACAGGTGTTGTGTGGTATAGAAGTGTTTTCTTGTAATGTTGAATTGTTTGCATACACGCATAATAAAACATTATGATAATTTATCAATTAAGACAGATCTTGCTTTTAAGGTATGATTTTAAAAATGTTTTTCATGTTTGTGTAACTTGAAAGTGCATGCACAATATTATGGTTATTCACTGCTAAAACTGTTCTATTATACCAAAAATTCTTAACGAGAAAGTTTGATCATTTGCAAACAATATTTGGAGGCTGCTCATAAGCGTTTTAAATTTTTTAGGTCAAAATAATATATAATATATTAATCATATCATTTTTAAAATTTAACAAAAAAATAGTATTAAAAAGTCACTCATATGCACTGAAAGATAAAACATAGTAACAAAAATCAAGTAATTTTCCCAACAAACTAGGTAATATTAAATGCTACCTTATAGATAACTGCACAGATTTATGTTTCTAAATCCTTAATATTTCAATTATATATTTTTTATTTGGGTAGTAACTTAAATGTTTAAAAAAAAAAAAAATCTATGACCATCTCAATGCACAATATATTGTGACTTTGTATTTCATTTTAATACTAGTACAGTACATTAAAACCTGTAAAGTTGACTGATATTGTCAGGCACAGAGTTTGTTTTGGACCATATGTATATCAACCACCGTAAGTTGATCACTTTCCTTAGTTGACCACTAAAGCACGGTACCATAGGTGGGTCATATTACACAGGTTTCATTGTGTAAGATGATGCACTTTTTTAAATAAGGTAAGCACTTATGAAATAATGATATATAAGCACTTTTATATAAGCGCACTTTTAGTAATGTAAAAATGAGATATATATATATATATATATATATATATATATATATATATATCACTTGATAAGCACTTTTTTTTCATGCCCTCTTTCCTAAGAGACTCCATTCTATGGATGTTATAGCTGTGGAATTTTATTTTGCATGAAGTATATTTTGTTAGTTTGATTTACTCGTCTTGACATATCTTCTTCCAATGTGAATTCTTAAACTCGTGCATTTGAATTTTTCCTTTCTAAAAGTGGTTCAGCTTTACCACCCTAACTTCAGGCAATGTGATTTTTTCTAAATATCTGTGACAGCTCAAGTTAAAATGATATTTTAATTTTTCTTTGAAGTCCCTAAATTTATAGAAATGGAGCTAAGTAAAAAATTATGTGTTTTTGTATTTGCCTAATTGTTGATAGGAATTATGTGCCAGTAATCAGCAACAGATACAGATTACAATTTTAGGGGGGTTCATGCTGAATGACTTCCCCCCTAAAAACAAATCTCAGTTTTGGGTGCAAAAAATTTCTGAAACATTTTGGGTGTCTATAAAAAGCACCAATAGAAGAATAAGGCACCTAATAGGGCAAAAACTGGTTAATTCTTAAAACTGTGGAAAGTAGAATTACTTCAAATGTTTACTTTTTAAATTTTTTAATGAATTAAAAATATTACTGCAATTGTTTACATTTTATTCATAAATTGTTTAAGCACAATGTGCATTTATTAGTGTTGATGGTTTACAGGAGGTCATGACCCCCCCCCCCATGACCCTTCTCCTGTATCCACCCCTGCCTGTAGTTCATGATAAAGTTGACGCTCAGATTAACAAACCTGTTGTTTACAAACACTTGATTTTAAGAACAACTTAGCAGACCAAAACAAACCTTTGATTGAAAAAATTCTGGTTGATTTCACAAAATCTCGATTTTATGAACATTTTTGGTGGTCCACAAGAGTTTTCAAAATCAAGGGTCAACTACTTGTATATCGCTCTTCAACTTCATCGATGCTCCTTCCATGTGGTTTCATCAAAACCCCAACACCTCTTATCTCAGTATTTCAATTCAAGGTGTATGTGTCTGGTCTCCTTTTTCTTTTGTAAGTGTGTGATTTCCTAAATACTTCTCCCTTATAAAATTCTTAATTTTTCACCATAGGGCAATTCCATGAAAAGTGAAACCAGTAGGTCAAAATTTCATATTGCATTATTTTGCTATATTATACATCATTGTAAAGCTTGAAATGTGTATTTTCAGAATATTGCATTGCTTTTTTAATAAAAATTAAATAATAAATTTTTTTCCCAGTTGGAAGTACGATAGTCGGGTCTTCAAAACAATCAGAAAAAAATACCCCATTTTCAAACGCTTATTTCTAATAGCAAAATAAAAATAAACAAAATTAATTGCAGTACAGCTTAAACTATTAACATAATACCATAATAACATGCATTTATTTTAATTTTTTTACAAAATAAAATTAGGCAATTTAAATTAAAAAAAAATGAAGTTCAATGTTACGTCCGTAACAAAAATTTAGCAAAAGTTGTCGTTACTTCCTAAAAAATCAAAGTTAAAAGAAATCCTTTTTTGTCCTTTTAGCAATTCATCAGAGTAATTGTTTACCATAGTTTAAAACATTAGAATTTCTTTCGTTTTTAAAAAAATGGCGTTACAGACGTAACATTTTTTGTTACGGACGTAACAAAAAGCAGTATGTTACGTCCGTAACACATGTATATTTCCAATTAAAAAGAAAAAAGTACAAGATGGCAATGAAAATATAGGGTATGACATGTAATATGATATAACAAAACTTCTGATACTGTGATTTCCAAAATGTTATAAATATTAGTGGATATTTAACTTTATTTTTTAAAATTATTGAAATACACATCGTTGCCTCAGAGCAACATTAAGACATTTAATCCTAGGAATATCACTAAGATATCCTACTGTTGCTCTGAGGTGTTCCTCTCAAGGTAAGATTTTTTGTCCTCCAAATCATGCAATAAATTCAATTGGTGTTAATAATTCTAGGTTAGCAATTAATGCTTAATAACGTGCAGAAAAATATTCCAGAGGGTTCCTTAATTTCTCAAACTTTGCTTCATCAATGCACTATGACAAAAAATATAGTTCTCCAAGTAGATTTTTGTGAAAATTACTTGATCATTTAACACGATGAAATCCAAAGCATTTTGTGCGTAATTTTCATTAATAAAGTTTTTTTTTTCAAAAAAAAAAATTATATTACAGATATTAATCATAGTTATTCTCTTCAAACTTCTATCATTCTGAAAGCATAGCCAAATTGATATTACTTCTTATTTAAAAACTAACTTAGAGATAAGAATTTGTCCTGTTAGTTTAAACCAAAGTTACTGAGTTACTTTTTGTTGTTATTTACTCTTCACAAAAAAGTAATATTTAGATTACTGTTTCATTGATGCGTTGAATTTTTTATAGTTTTAAAACTTTAATTAAAAAGCATAATTAGATTCGAGTTAAAAGTACTAAATATTAAACTAGCTACATCTGATCCTCAGATAAAGCACATTTAGTTTTGAAGCAAGATTTAGACTACTTAGGCAAATGTTGGCCAAAATGTATTTTCCCGATGTCAGTTTCGACCGTTTTTTTCCACCTTTGGTAAAAACGTACCAATCTATTAAAAAGCGATCGAAATCAAAGGCAACTGTTAAACTTTAAACGAAATTTGGCAGTTAATATGTTTGTTGAGAGAGAGAGAAAATCATCGAAAATTCTCAACCTGTAAAAGTACTCCCTTGTAGAAGCCCCCCCCCCCCCTCCCTCCACGTTTATGTGAAAAATTTGAAAACTTTATTTGTAACTGAATAATTAAACTTTTGTTTTGCTTATTTTCCCCTTGGATAATTTTACTTTTTATGACGCACCAATTTATATTTTATATTTATTTACATGGTGGTATATGCTCCCTACCTCCCCAAATCTTTAAAAACTATTAAGGAATAACTTAAAGGGTTAAAATAATGTGTTAATCTAGACCATTGCACTCTCTTAACAAAAATTATTAGTATACTTAAGCTTTTATTTGCTTTCTGCAATTAGCATATCAGACATGTTAGGTCCGTAACACTTTTATGTTACGTCCGTAACAAATATATAAATTTCTATCATAAATTTTACGAATAATATCCATGAAAACTTTATGGTTTTAGAAAGCTTGAAATCTCTAGAACAAGTATTTCAAAGAAAATTTTAGAAATCTATGAATAATTCACAGGAATATTGGCAATTGTATGACAATGTATACATTTTGCTGTTTTCTGAGTTACGTCCGTAACAGGCAGTTTTTAATTTTTGTTACTTTTTGTAATAAAGCAATCTGCACCCAAATTTTTGATAGCATTAATAACACCAAGCTATACAACAGAAAAAAAAATTGTAGCTTTTTATGAAACCAAATTGAAATTATGCGATTTTAAAGTACTTTGTTATAACAATTGCCCATAGTACTTGGCATGACTGCCTTTAATCATATAAGTATTCGATTAAATGCTTATCTAGTTTGAAATAAGTATTTAAAAGTATGACGTGTGAAAATTATACATGGTTTTTCAAAATGAAAATAATAAATTCATTTTAAAATGGTGCTAGGTACTTTCTGATCAAGCTGTATTACGACATGGATTATGCTTTGCCAATACTCTTGAGACTTCACAGTAGCTGTTTATAACAAACACTCAACCATAACATATATAATGCTGAAAATAAAAGGGGTGGGTTGGTTAGCCCATTTTCAGATCACTTTGTAGACAACATCTGAAAATTTCTATGTAAAGTGTTTCATGTTTTTTTTTGCTATGTTAAAAAATGTATTGTTGCCATTTTATCATTACTGACTGCATGAAATTCTACTTCTTTGGTAAGAGTAAGTAAAGTACAAAGGGATACCCCAGTATTTCATTATGAGTTACTTAAAACTTATGTACAATGAAACCTCTAAGAGCAATCACCCCTCCGTTCCGTAAAATTTCGGCCGTTCAAAGGGGGTGGCCACTTTAAAGGGTTTCCGTTACAATTGTAATATAATTTTCATAATACATAATATAAGCAAGTTTAACACATAAAATGAAGTTGGAGACCTTTCTAAAGGGGAAATAGCTTAATTTTAAATTATTGTGAACATTTTTCAGATAAAGGATACAATTTGTGACTGAAGTTTTTACTTTGCTCCAACAGTTGTTTTTAAATTTGTTTTTCAATCCAAATGTATATCTCTAGTCAATTTGTCATTGCATCTGAATTTTCGATGACTTTACCTATTACCCCCAAAAACACTTCAGTTAAAAGTTCAGTTTGTTGATGATTACAAAACGTATTAAAAAAAATTGATCGTCAAAGGCCGAATTAGTGCCTGAATGATGCATACGGCGAACTGATAAGTTAATTTAAACCAATCTCAAATTAATATTAGATTTGAATAAAAACGCTATTTTTTTTGCTGTCTTGTTGACCAGAATATGTTTCTCTCAGTTGACACTAATTATCAAAGCACCTCATTGCTGTTCCATACTGATAAGAATTCAAAATAGTACACTATTAATTTTCTCACAGATTTTCTGTGCTCATATTGCTCAAAATTTCGATACGTTGTCAAGATTCATATGCAACTCAGATACCACATACACACCGACCAACTAATAAAATTATTACAAGTAAAACTTTTGAACTGAAAGTCTTATTTGCTGTAAACCTCTTTAAACTAAATGACTGTAGATTAGAAATAGAAAGTGTATAAATTTTCCTGAAAAATTGGGATGGACGCATCCATTCAGTGTCCCATTCAGAAGGGTTGGGTGGCCATTTCTAAAATATCCGTTCCATAAAAAAATTGGCCACTTAAGACAGGTGGCCGCTCAGTGAGGTTTCACTGTATTATAAAAAATAGCGTCTGTTGACTCTGGTTGAAAGTCTTCACATTTGGTTTGTGTCATGAATCTCAGAGGCTGTAAACTGCTTTTATGTCTTCCCTTTGAATATGAGAAGTGTGAGTACAGTGAGACACAAAAATTCAATTACGTGTTTTTATCTTCAAAAATCATGGATGTCGATTTCTTTGAATTGGTATTGTAATAGGTGTTATAAAAATGAATCACAAGAAAAAACTGACATTTGAATACACACACCAAAAAAACAAAACAAAATGCAATTTTGTCTTGCTGTTCCCTCAGTTTGTGGGGGAACAGGTAGTTTCTTGCCAACTTTTCATTTATTTACTTATTTATTTTTTGAAAAAATAAAATAAATAAATATCTTTTAATTTAAATATTTCAAAATTAATGCTTAGGTTTTTGAATAGGTATCGACTAAATGTTTCTTAGAAAGTGTAAAGTTCTATTTAATAATATTTTATGAAACTAGTAAAAAATACCCCCCCCCCCCCTACGCACACTAATGCTCTAGATACCCGGTTGCCAAAGGGTGACCATTTCATTGAAAACGGCTACCAAAGAATCAAGTTGCCAAAAGTGAGAATCACATGTTTCACGCATGGTTTCAGAATCTTGAGGGTTTCATGATCAGTTGACCCAACGTAATCGATGTAATTCGGAAAAAATGTATCCCATGAAATTTTGTTTGATTTTTGTGAAGTATTATAATAAGCGTTTATTTTGTTGTATTGAATACATTATTTACTTTCTGCTCTGTTATAAGGGGCCATTCATTAATTACGTAAGGATGATTTAGGCAATTTTTGATCCCCCCCTTCCCCCATGTGATTGTAAGTAAGATTTTTCAACCCCCCCATCTTACGTAAGATTAAATTTCGTTTTTCAAAATAACAAATCTTACATCACCGGAATCGTGTTTAAATTCATTGTTATTAAATTTTTTTAAAAAACCTTATATTTACTAAAAGGAATCTAGACTGAATGTTTTTCCGACAAATAATTTTTGTATATGATGCACTACTACTAATTATAAATAAAACATGCCATACACAGTGCAATTCTTTTATTATATTTTACACTATTGACATTATTTAAAAAACAAGTGAAAAACAGCTCATCCTAATATATTTTTTTACCTTGCAGAAGCAAATGAAATATGATCCCTGCCAAACCACTTGACTGCGCGATTTCTAATATAAAATATAGAGTTGGAAAATATTATGTAAGAATGGGTCTGACCCTCTCTACCCCCCAAGTAAGGGTATGTAGAGAATTTTTCGACCCCCTTCTGGATCCTTAAGTAATTAATAAATGGCAACTAAAGTGCGCATACTTTAAAAAAAAATGGCTACCTAAAGTACAAAAATGGTTACCATTTTCTGTGACTTTGGTAGCCAGTGTTGTATTCAGATTTCCTTGTGTAGAGCTTTACCTCCCACCCCACATTTTGTACATCAAAACTTGGTGACACTGGTGGCCATTTTTTTGGTGACCACTGTCCACTTATAAAATTTGAATCTTGCAATTTGAATGAGGCAGTTTTGGCTCTTATTACTAACTTTCCGTTGCTGGCTGATAGCTTTTTTTATGCATTGTGAATTCTCCTGTTTACTATTTTTCCTTGTGTCTTTCATCGCTTGGAACCAACCATTTGTAACAACGTCTTTTTTCCTCATTTGAGCTTCAAAATTTTATTGCTTTTTGTTGCATATAAGCATGATCAGTTTGTTGACTGAAGCAACACGTTCAGTAACATTTTCAAACCAATTTGCTCATATTTATTAGCTCTGTTTGGTTTGACTTTAAATTTTCATTTTGTTAATCTCTTCTGTTTAAGTTCATGATTTTTCAAAATTTTGCTAAATGGAGCAATCTTACTATTATCTAGTGGAGAAATAAAATAAAGAAATTAAGTTTCAAGACTAGCTTTATATGAATTTTTCTCTTTCCTGAAAGAAGACTTGGTTTTGTGATCAACAAATGTTTAATCTTCAGAAGGGGCAGGCACAGTGTCTTCCTAAAAATACCTGGGGAAAATATTAGTCATTTATCTTGTGATTGCGAAGTACTGGATGCTTTGTTCAGATGAGCGAGGCATATTTTATTTCTAGAAATCAGGTTAAACTGTTTAAAAGTTGCGTTTGAAATAATTTGCAATTTTTGCTAATTTGAGAAATTTGTTCATGACAGATACGGGAAAGTAGACTCGTTTAGTTTTGGACAGAACTTCTTTTTACCTAAAAAGTATCTTTCAGTTCATCTTCCATTATTTTAAATTGTTTTTTATTTAAAAATATTGAGTAGTCTTTCATGTAATTTTTATTAGTTTTAGTTGTAGAAATTTCCTTTGTTCTAGAAAAATGTTTTTTCTTTCAGAAATACCTATGGGCTTGCATTTTGAGAATACTCTGAAGTTGACGGAAGCTCGATACCAAACTTTTCAACCTGTGTCTCCAGTTGAGTAAGTTTTAACGTCCTTTGTTTTTTTCATCTGTTTTTTCACTATATCCTGCAACTAAAATTCAAAATAATAGAATATTTTTCGCTTTTTGGAAAAAAGTTTATTCTAACCATATATAAGTGCATATTAGGTATTTAAATATATGCCACCTTTCTTAGACCTAAAGTATACATTTTATTTCAAATATACTTAATTTAAAATAATCTTCAACAGAATAATTCAAAAGTTTATAGTGATGAGAGTTTACATAGTCAAAAAATTAGGATATTCAAATTAAAGGGGGAAAACATTTTCAAAAACAATAACAATGCTTGAATGCGTCATTTTTTGCTGGATTCAAAATGCTTTAATTCTTTCACACACGAATTCTACCACCTATTTAAATTCATAGTTTGACACTGTTTCCATATCCTCTTTAATGTGGCAACCAGTTCAATTTTGTTGGCTAGCACACAGTCTTGAACTGCCAACTCTCTCGCTTTTAAATGTAGCTCAATTTCTTGATCATATTGAGATTAGTAGGGTTGCTTGACCACTTTAATACCAAAATTCCTCTTTCTGTTAAAAATCTAAGAGTTGATTTAGAGATGTGACACTGAGTAGAATCTTGCTGAAAGATAAAATGTCACTGAATGTGTCATTGATGTTTCTCAAAAGAAGTATCATGTAATACTGATAAACAGCGGAAGTCGCCACTTTTATTTTAAGATACATACAAATGTCCCATTCCGGTAGCCCCTCATGCACCCACACACCATAAAGGACGTCTCCAATTTGAGAAATCGTCTGTCGAACACAAGATTTCTCATACACCTTACTTTTCAAACGCCAAACCCGAACACCTTTTTTGTTCACAGATATTTAAAAAAAAAGGTTCATCACTGAACATAAAACTTTTTCCAACTTTGTTGCCCCTTTATAAGCTTCTCTTTGCTCCAGGTTAATGGTGTACGTTTCTGCTTCATGTTTGTCTTACTTCATAGATCCGTAATTGCAACTGCAGTTTATGCAACCATCTAAGTGTAGAGGATATGAACAGGATAACTATAGATTCTTTCCAACACTTATAGATGTAAGAGGCATTTTTCAACGATTATTTTGGACGATTCATTGTAATTGGGGTTCATCTCTGCTGGTTGTTACAATATTTCTACCTCATATTACTTCAGTTTTTTGTAGGTCAGTCCTTCTATTCCTTTAAAATCTTACATACCGTAGATTGTAAAATGTTCATTTGAATTGAGTTGGATTGTGTTTCTAACATTAAGCAATGATAGAATACGTAATTTCAATTTTCCCCCATTTATCACTTTGACGATCCATTTTGAAAACTGCTGACGATGCTTTTATAAGGGCATTAAGTTATTCGGATGGCCAAACTTCATGCTTGTGACAAACTATCGGTTAACAGGTATGCAAATTTTCTCTATGGGGCATGCTTGGGACAAACTTTTTTACTAGTTGGCTCAACATGTACTTCTTTACTTCTGGTCATTCCGTTAATGTGCTTGAGCGTAGGAGATGAAGAAATATAATTTTTTCCAGAGCTGAATCAATTTTGAAGTGAATGTATAACAAGCAAAAATATTACTGTTTCCACTTTGAAAGTAAAACTATAAGTTATGAAGGTTAAAACATAGAGAAGGATCTGTGGGACACTTATGTTGTGTGTCCCTGTGGTGGGAGTATAGGTTGGAGGCGCTAATAAGGTTCTAACTTGAGAAGCATTAAAATTAAATTTCAGATAAAAAGGAGGAATACTTAAGTTGGAAACCTGAGAGGACGTCTTCCTCCTTACATCCACCTTCAACTATAATACCATTGGGTAATGATAAAAATTTACCAGGCAATAGCAAATGTTTTAGAGCCCAAATATACAGATTACTGCAGACTCGTGTTTCGGGGTTTTAAGGAACCCTTTTTTAATGCAAAATTGTGAGATTGTGAATGTAAAGACATTACTGGATGTGTTTACCCCAAAACAAGTTTCTACAGTACTCTGTATATTAGGGCTACAAAACGTTTGTTATTTCATGTTTAGGCACAAAGCTATTTGACTATTTTTTAATGAAATAAGTGGTTTACTTCTCGTGTAATTCATTTTGTATGGGTGCAAATAAGGAGGGAGGGGGAGGGGAGTTTTGAAGAAAACTGTGGGATTGTAATTTTTAGGGAATTTTGTCTCTTTTGGGGGTATTGCTCTTCTGAGAAAGTTTCATAGGTGGTGCGCCTTCACTGTTAGGATTTGGAATAATTTTAAAATCGAATAATTGCTTCTCTTTTGTTTTATTTGAATGGCATTATTGTTAAATGTTTGGCGTCGAATTTTCAATAATCTAGAAATTTCTAAATAATCGAACAAATATTGTTAATTATCATACGAGTAGATTTATGGAAAGGCATGGGTTGTGTGATCCGGTGATGAAATCTTGAAACGAAGGCTAGAGAAAAGCTTCTCATACTATTTTGAAATGGGTAGTTATTAAGATCAAATATATACAATTTTAATTAAAAATTGAGGGATGATGTGAATATAGGCGGGTTTTGGGCGACACTTGGTTCGAACTTGAGAGTTGTTTAAATTAAAAATATATTTAAACTGAAAAGTGGGAACAATTTAGCAAAAAATCAGAGGGGACACCTCCCCCCCCCCCAACGTTCCTATTAACTGCACCCATGTAAAATTAAACAAATCTCTAATGTGGTTTACTTTTCGAATGATTCATTCGCAGAGGTGCCCACAAGAAGAAAACGGTAAGGCACAAACCATGTAATTGAAATTTTAAGTGGTCTTAGCTTGTTTTTGTGTTATTGTTTCTTAAGGGGAGGGGAGGGGGGATTGCCGTAAAGGGCGCACCATTGCTCTCAGGGATGAACAGACAGCACTGTCATTCTACATGCAGGGGTACTCACTAATGAGCAAGAGAATGCTCAAGACTAATAACCTCCAAATGCGATAACCTAATTAAATATATGACTAGAAATGCATGATTAAAAATAGTTCAAGACAACTTAAAATAAAAACCAAATTTATTTAGTAATTTAGTAAAGTTAGTTTAAGATTATTAAAAACATTTGAAAATAACGCGAATTAGAGCTGAGCTATATCAATCTATTAACTATCTATTAAAATTAAATCCGCATCATTGCTTAAAAGCAAACGAGCGCTCGAGTCAACTAGCCAGAGAGAAAAACGCCGAAGAAGTCCATTTCCTACTCGAACCCTTTCCTTTTATCCTAAGTCAACTCATTAGCATGCGGACGCCAAATCCCCTTCTGATACACGCCAGCATAGCACCTGGCCAATGAGCATCGGGCACGTGCCGATCAGTTACGATGCTTCGTCGATTACGTAAAGATCGTGACTTCATAGATCGGCGACTGCACGTGCGAGATACATCTTCAGGCATCCGCATTAGAAGGTAGAAAAACATCGTTGAAAATTTCTCCCATACTAGGATTAGGCAGTTGACAGATACTATCGTGAGATAAGTGGTGAGATTAATTAGTTAAAACTTGTTAATTATAATTTAAGGAGCGCTAGGCCAACACTCACTCCCCCCTTAGAGCAAAGGCGCACCCGCGCAATATCGTAAAGCCTCCCAAAAAGCAAGAGCCCCTCCCCCCAAAGTTAAAAATACACTAAAAACACCCCCTTAAAAATTTTAATGGCGCAGTCTGTGCTATAACCCCTTCTAGGTGGGCACTCCTCCTGCTATAAACTGTTTTAAAATCAAAGAATTGCTTCTCGAGTGCGTTTTTCGAATTGAGCTACCCAGAGAGCACACTTCGTTGAGTAAAAAGTTTTAAAATGATTGTTAACGCTGTGAAAACCATGTTGAAACGTTTATGAAATGTTTAAACGCAACATGTTTTTAATGCAGGAATGCCCTACCCCCAAGGGCCGATGACACCCTTCCCTCAAATGCAACAGAGAACCCCCAAAACGAGAGCCCTCTAAAACAAGACAAAGTCCTCTTGTTACTCTTTCTTCTTCAAAACTTTAACGGTACGGCCTGCGCCATACCCCCCCCTTTCCTCTCTCTCTCTCTCGTTGGGACCCTTGCATAATATATTGCTCGTTGTCATATGTTCGGTTATAGAGCGACTCGGATGATTTCAAAATTGAATAATCTGCTTTTCAAAGAAACTTGGTAATCAATTAACCCTTTTTTATGACAGCGCACGAAAAATGAAGCATAGTTACGGGACCTTTTTTCATTCCGAAATGGACTCGCCAGCCTAAGCATTTTCAGCACTTTTGCATATTCTTTACAAAAAAAAGTCTTAATAAAATCAGCATCTCAATATAATGACTCCAAATTTTTAAGTTGAGTAATTAATATGCTAATCAAGATTTATGAAAATATAACTAATATGATATTATCACAAGCGAGTAAAACAAGCAAAACACTGAAATTTAACTACGCACGCGAAAATAAATATGTTTATTACAAATTAAAAAACTGGGCCAAAGATTGTAAGCTAAAATTAATCACACACAACAAGTTTCAAAATTTCTTTTTAGTGCACTCAGAAACATTTTAACTTTACTCCCTACACTTTTATTGTTATTGCATATATTTCCCAAGTCACCGAAGGAAAAATTTAAAAAGAGCGAATCAAAAAAGGAAAAAAAATAATGAACTTCAATGCCACTTTGAGGCTTGTACTTCCAACAAGCGCTGGGAGTCCCAATCCTCTGGAAAACGCAATCAGAAATATTTTACCCTCCCTCCTCATCAGGGTTTCCGCTACGGTCGCAATTTTCGCAAAATGCGAAAAATCTATTCAAATTGCGAAAATAAAACAAGGCGTTTTCGCTTTTTTGCTCAAATAAAAAAGTACAGAAATAAAGAATTAAAAAAAAAAAAAAAAACTATGCATGAAGCATGATCCGAGAGATTATTAAACAAGAACAGCGATACTCAACTTAATCATATTACAATTCTTAGTTCAGAAAATGTTTCAATTACTATTAAGTTCAACAGCCAGTACTGAGTCTTTATTTGCAATCTGACCTCCTAATAAATGAATTTTTGGGCTTCATTAAATGTCGATGTTTTAGCATTTTGCTAAACTTTTTTTTCTAACTTTAGCTTTTTTGCTAAAGAAGTTTTAAACTCAGCTTAAACCCTGCTCCTCATATATTAGTCAGGTAAATATAATTCCACTACTCTTTAAAAGCACACCAAAAAAAAAAAAAAGCAATAAATAAGAACAAATGAGTCATTTTGCGCAGAGAGCAGTGATTCCCCTGCTTGTTTACATTATTAACTTCTTGTTTGAGAGCCGAAATCCTTGGAAATAATCACGTGATACACTGAGAATCATGTCTAAATACATAACTGTTCGAATAAATCACTCTAAATGAATTTAAAAAAAATTAAGAAATCAACCCATTTCACACATTGAGATTGGGAGTAAGGGGGATTTGCACCAACCTAAATTGCTACGGAGCATCCCCTGAGGGCCACAAAGAGTGAAGGTGGACCTATTGCCAGTTTTCTAGCCGCTACCTATAAACCTCTAAAAGTTTATATTACTTGGAATCAGATCTCCCAAATGCCGAGCCCCTAGTTTCTGATAAGCTAACATGGAATCTCGTCGAACCTGCATCTCTCAAAAAATTGAGACCCCAAAATGAAGACTAAAATCTATCAAATCGACCCCCTAAAACAGGCTTGCTTTTCGAACTTTTCTGGAAGGTAGGGGGAACAAAAGGTGTATATGCTCATTTTATCGGAAAACAACAAAAAACTAGGGCCACTTTAATGTAAAAACTAGTACAAGGAATGGAGGTAGGATTGACCCCACCCCCCTATGACAACCATAAATTGAAGTTTCAGTGCCTACGTATACCTCATGATACTTAGGCCTGTTATTTCGAGCTTGACAAGAAAAGAGGAGGGGTTTTCAAGTGTATCTTACTGGATGCATGCATAATGTGCAGAATAACAGTAAAAATTTCATTTATATGAGCACAATAATTTCTAAAAGTCAGGAGGGCTCGTCCCTTCTTAAAACCCTAAATGGCAGGCTTGATGGCATCTCAAAGTATCTCAAGCACATCCCTGCCAAAACAACTCGAGAATTCAACTCCAAAAGTCAAGGGTGTCACCCCTTCCCCCTCTCGTAGGACAATGACGCACCCTCTCAAATGTCACTGAGCATCCGTCTAGAAAAAGAGCTCGCCCCCACCCTCCGGAAATGAGATTTAAAAAAAAACTCTCAAAAAACGGCTCTCAAAAATTTCAGTATCGCAGGTTGCGACATTGACCCCCTCCCGAAAATGAGGTAAAAAAAAACCCTCTCAAAAAACCGGCCTTAAAAATTTTAATGGCTTTGGCTGCACCATACCCCCTCCCCCCCCCCCCCCGAGTGGACACCCCTGTAAAAGTCAACTGAATTAGCAAAAAAGCTCAGAAAATGAACCGTTCGATTCAAACATCTCAAGATCTCGATTTGAAATATCTTCAGTACTCGATTCAAAAGATCCCGAGAAGTCAATCGCTCGAGTTCTCGATTTCAAGAGATCTCGATTATCAATCACTCGATTATCGATCGCTCGAGTACTCAATTTCAAAAGATCTCGATTAGCAATACTCGATTATCAGATGTGCTCAATTTCTGAGATCTCGATTATCAAAAGATCTCGATTATGCCCATTGCTAGTAGCTGACATAAGCTACTTTCAGGGGGGAAACGCTAATAGGCCTTACATGAAAAAATACTTCCGTACTGGTATTGGCCATAGATGAAGGGCTCTGAGGGATTTTAGACCCACAAATTTATTCCTCAATATGCAACTAATAATTTACATAAATACATGGTTTTGATTTATAATTCAGTAGCTTACAGAGAGAAAACTATAACATTATTAAACACCCAAAATTGTTCTCTTTTTTTTTATTAATTTGGTGGAAAATGGTTTTTAGCACCCCCTCCCCAAAAAGGCTGATTTGTTCATTAGTTTTTTCCTAAGGACCATGGGCGGATTTATGGGGGGGCAGAGGGGGGCATTGCCCCCCCAGTCTTGGGAGGACTTTATATAGTAACAACACATCTTCCAAAAATTAAAAAAAAAAATCATTATATTTTGTTTTTGAATAGTTCAGAAGAGCATTGGTAGATTTATAGGGGGGCATAGGGGGCAATGCTCCCCAGTTTTGGGAGGAGTTTATACAGTAACAACTTATCTTGCAAAAGTTATGAGAAAAAAAAACATGATTTTTTCTTTTTTGTATAGTTCCATTAAAATGAAGAGATAATAGTCAATGTCCTTTTCTGAAGGGAGAAAAGAAAAAGAAAAAAACCGAACATTAAATACAAATAGTACAGCTGTCACTGAGGTACTGAAAATTGGTCTAAATTCACTATTTTGAACTGAAAACCATTTCGGCAAGTATATGAATGAAAATATAGGCTAAACGAGCTATGCATTCAGCTGCAACACTTATAATAATTGACGTTGGGGACCCTCCCTTCCCCCTCCTCAATTTGCGCTAACAAAACGATCTATTCATTATGATTTGTTTTCTCTTTTCAGAATGTTTATTTTTAATTTGCGTGATTTCAAAAACTAGATGTTTTGGGTTGTTACAGACGAAAGATTTTGAAGAACTTTCTGGATTCACACATTCAAATGAAATTGGCTGATTTGAAATGTATGCTATTGCAAAAGAAGTACATAGCTAAAAGGTTTTTGTACAGAAAAATACTATCAAATGTAACAGTTAACACCATACTCAACGAATGTATGTAACAATGAAACAAAAAACTGAAAAAATTGTCCAACCATTGAACAAACAGAACGTAAAATCACTGTAAACAATACGTTAATATTTTAGGGGTGGAAAATGCGAATCTCAATCCCTAGCAGTTCAAAACTAAATTTCTGATTTTCCAGAATCATACATAGTAAGGAAAACGTCTGAATAAAAGAAAAAGTGAGGGAGATATATTTCCGGCATGAAAGTTTTTCACAATATTGTAAGATCGCATTATTACCTGTTGAAATGTTTTTATAACTGTGTTTTCTTTATTTTTTAAAGGAAAAAATTTGTATATATGAAACTAATAGTTAGAACTGTACTTCATACGCTTGGAAAATTTTCGGCTTGTCTTTTTTTTTTTTTTTTGAGAAAGAAAAGCAAATACTATCGCAAACTTAATAAATTTCAGTTATCTGAACGTTCTGATTAATTGAATCTTTTTAAGAGGGAAAGTATTATTTTCCTTACTTTCTAAATACTGTTTAAATTAAAGTAAGTCATAATCATCTAAGTCTAAATGAGACAGTTATTGTCATTATTGAAATCTGAGTAATTCAGTCATCAAAAGTTTTGGAAAAATTTGCTGAAATTCGATAAAAACCGTTAAAAACCTTACACAGATTGGTAAAATTGTAAAAATCCTTTAACTGTAAAAACTGATGAATTTTCGTTAAAATTACAAAAAATCAAACAAAAATCTGCAGGTAAGAGTGAATTACATGCAGGGCCAGATTTGGCTAAGATAAAAAAGCTATAGCTTAGGGCCCCTGCTTTGAAGTGGGCCCCTAACTCCCAAAAAATTGTGATTCGTTCCTTAAAAAAATGGAAAGTGCTTGAAAAACTAATTTCATTTTCAAGTACTTGAAAACCTTGAATATTTGGAAACGTGTGGCTACAAACCTTAAATTTTAAAATTTCAAACAAATTGTAGGGCGAGGAATGCCAAAATGTGTTAAATTCAGCTTCAAGCTACATCCTGCAACAAAAATGTAAAAAGCATGGTTCTCGCGTTTGTAACATATTACTCGAAATAAATTTTTGTGACTTACATGCTTCATATCTTGCTATTTATTTAATCCTGAATGCAGAATTTTGGAAATTCTTTTGTATTGATTGCTTTTATCTTACTTTTAATGCATATTGTTAATCTGTTTAGCCCGGGAAAAAAATTATACATCACCCCTATTGCTTTTCGCTTTCTGCACTACTTATAATTAAAAAAAAGTTGTAATGAGAAATTAAAGTTTATTTTTTCTTTTAAACTTAAAATAACCGTTTCTTACAAAGTTTGAACAATACTGTACAACTGTATAATCTACTACTCAATTTCAGAGACTGGTAAGTGCAAATTATTGATAGGTTCCAAAATCCCTGAAAAGAATTGGCGCAGTATAGCCTACCAGGGCTCTTAAGCCAAAAACCCAATCTAACCAAACAAACCTTGAAAATAATTAGACAAGTCTTTGAAACTCCTAAGCAAAGTGTGCTTCAATTTTATTTCTTATCAGTAGTATAAATTAAGAATTGTACAAATGGGTAGTATGTTCTTCTCTTGATACCTATTCTCTAAATCTGTGCATCATTTCTTTTAAAGTATTAACTTGCATCACAAAGCACTTTTAAAGCATAAAAAGAAAAAATATATATATTTGCCTATTATTTTCAATTAACCCTTATAAGACTATCATATACTAAATGCAGAATTTTATATCCATTTTACATAATTTCCTCCGGGTTAGTAACCCCGGGCCCCCTAAAATTGGAGATATTCTACATCCCACTTAAAAGGGAGCCCTGCGTCACTCTCTTAATACCAGCTCCCTCTCTTTTAAGGTCAATTCAAAAAGGACAGCATAATTTCACACAGTAATGAAAACGACACATAAAAAAGTAGGCCTTATGCATCACAGAAAACAGATAAAAACATGGGAGAGATGGTCGGGGAGGGCAATTAAAAATGTTGCTCTAAAAAAAAAAATCCTGCCCCCCCAGGAACTCAGTCCTAAATCCGCCTATGCTAAGGACTATAAACTAAAGACAGAGTAATTTTCATAGCTAAAAATCTATTGGAAGTATTTTTGTATATGATTTTGATTTCAGTTCATTAAGGAAAAGAACTTAATATGTACAGAACTAAAATAGTAAATTTTCAAATAGTAATATAAAGGACATTTTCTTCAAAATTAAATTAAGTTATACAAATATTCAGGTATTAATTCAAGTTATTGGTAAAAGCAACTAGGCAAGACACCTTTTATATTTAAATTAAATAATGCGAAAAAGAAAAACTACAAATATTTGAAATATATGTACACTTCTGACAGTAAGGCGCAGTAGAAGCAGTATTTATTATTTATTTACTCTGCATGTTGCATAAAACAATAATTCTTTCCAATCCTAACCTTTTCGATTTACATTCAATAGAAAACTACGAAATGGGATGTACCTTGTGAGCAGTATGCTCTTACAATCATCATGACTTAATAATCGGTCTTCATTTTTGCATGATTCCTTTTTTTATCCTTAAAATGTTAAGCATCGACATCAAAAAATCATGAAATGCAAAACATAGATTTAAATATTTTCTAACTTGAATTTTTAACTTAAAATTATAACTTATTTCGCTTCTAACAGTAAAAAACAACGGTATGTATAAAATATTAAAAAAAAAAGTTTGCTAATATTTTCATACAAATAATAGCCTTCTAGTCTATACATATGTATCTGTACAGTGTACATATTGAAATGTACATTTCAGAGTAGAAATCCCTATGCTATTCTTTATTTATTTGGTATTAAGTGATTCACGCTCAATGCTTAAGATTGTACTGTCGAGTCCTGATTTACGCGAGCGATGCATTCCAAAGACCCCTCGCATAAATCTAAATTTCGTGATTTGGAAAAATTTAGGTACATATTTTTCAGAAACATACTAAATTCTTTTAGACATTTATAAACACCTCTCAAACTGCTTTAAAGCAATCCACAACTTTGCATTACAGTTTCTTACTTAAAGAACTAAACGTTTACTGAATTTGAAAAATAAAAAAAGCTGTTTTATTCTACATGAAATACTTTAAGGTGCACAAAGTAAATGATTAAAGGCTTAAATAAAACAACACGGTACGTCGGTTCGTACAATGTAGTAATAATAAAAATGCTGCAATACAACAGTACTGTACAGTGGATTAGTAATATTTATGAGTATAAAATGAAGATGACTTATGCTCCATGAGCAGATCGTTATCTAATACATTTTTAAATACGGTTGCTTTGCCTTTTCTTTAAAATGTTTCCATTTATGGCAACAGCCCATCTTCCTAATCTCTTTAATCCACAATACAAGAGCAGCTTCCATTTTCATAGTATTTACTTTGCTTAGACATTACTCTGCAAGCTTCAATATTGAAATTATGTTATGAACAGATATATTTTTGTTTCGACTTTTTAATTGTAT
Organism: Uloborus diversus; assembly: GCF_026930045.1. NCBI lineage: Eukaryota > Metazoa > Arthropoda > Arachnida > Araneae > Uloboridae > Uloborus > Uloborus diversus. Next base: position 101,392,710 of record NC_072732.1, read on the forward strand.
GTATGGTAGATTCTTTCATATTTGTGTTGTGCTACCGTTGACGTTCGGTAGTTGTTCTAGCATATTGAGAATCTTAACCTCCCCCCTTTTTTGTCAGAAAACTTTCTTTTTTCTCCCAGCTTCACAAACTTTAGATGAAACAGCGCATTAAGATGCCATTATATTTCATCAGTTTTAATAATTTAGAATGAAAAAAAGATAAGTGAAAGATACCGAGTAGGTATTTAATGTAGTAACAGCTCGATGACGCGATGTGTAGGCTAGTTTAGTGTGCAACTGTCACTGATGGTAAATGGTTGTAATTATATTCATGAAATCAGTAGCCAAAAGCCAATCCGATACTTCCTTTAAAAACAATTTGTGTTGTGGAAGAGGAGTTCCCATTAGCTATAAATTCGAAAAATTCGCATTATAGCCATTTCGCGTAAGTGGAATCGCGTTGTAGCGGGAATCGACTGTACTTCGGCTATTTCACACGGGATTAAGACGAAAAGCAGTGTTCGCGCTCAACTATCCGTAACTTGGGTCCCAAGGACCCATTAATGAAATAGATTTGGGTCCTTTGGCGGAAAAAATGAGTTCCTTAAAATTTTAAACAGAAAATCTTAGCACATAATTGAATAATATACAACTATTTATACTTAGGGAAAAGAAACTATCCACATAGTTATTTGAAAAAGGTATGAAATAAACTAAATTGGTTAATTTTGCCCTTTTTTTTCTGTGATTATCATATGTTCAAATAATACACTTGCAAGATTTAGTTATTTGAGAAACTATTTAGTCAGTTACAATGAGGTAAACTCAAAATTTACTTTAAAGTTGGATTTTACCATGAGATAAAAAATAAATGCCTTTGATTGATCAAGCAGAAAGCACTCCCTTAACCTTTGCTTTCATAAACATTTTTCTAGGCGAAAAAAAGCAACTAGCCCCCCCCCCCCCCTCCATCAATTATCAATGGCAATTTCATAGAAATAGAAAAAAATCGCAAGCGAATTAACAGAGCGCAAAAATCGCGATCGCAAAAACGAAACATTTTCTCACATGAGTATAAAAATTGCTCATTTGCAATCTTAAATTAGAAAATTTGACTTCATTGTGACTCTTTTAAAATATCTGTGTTGGCTTTGGTGCTACTTTTAAAATTTCGCCATTTTCAAAATGGCGCGTTCGATTAATACGTTACTTTTGCAAGTCCAAATAAAAATAGCCCCTCAGAAATAGGTGAATTACTAGAAAATGAACAAGGTTAAAGTGCTTTTGTATAAAATTCATATTCATAAGTAATTTAACAAGAAAAATTTTAAGTTCGGGACTTTGTGTTTTGCGCGATCCGAAAAATGTTCACCATTTTTTTTTCACCCATCCTTTTATTGAGGATGCAAGATAATAATTTTCAAAAGTAATTCTGGTTAAGTGAATGCAAAATAGATAAGCTTTTACTACTCAGTTGTCCTGTATCAATCCTGAAGATTGCATTGAAACCACTCTTACTTTTGATCTTTATTGTTGTTTTCAGGAATTTCCCCGAGATAAAAGTTGAGGGAGAACTTATTCTTAGAATAGAGTAGAATGGGCTATTTATGAACTTGCAATATTTTGCTCCTTGAGCTCTGCCCAGGAGGTCACTGTAAGCTCCAGTCTTATCACTAAAATTCCATTGACTGGTCAACAGTAGGGGTGTGTTTGAATAGCTGATACAGAGATAGGGTCATTTTAATCCTTTTCTGTTGATTCTCCTGGTCATTGAAGCTTAAAAGCATTCACTAGATAGATCTTCAGCATTTTCCACAATTTTTTTTCTGGTTTTTATCTTTTGGGTGTTCTGGGTCCCTAGGACCCGAATTTTCGCGGAAGTTGCGTCCCTTTCCCCGCGAATTTGCGTAAAAAACCCGCTATAGCGCGTAAACGCGAACCCTGGAAAAGGTTATTAAATATTTTTTTCCTTTTAATGTCTTGAAAACATATTTTTTCATTAAAAAAAAAAAAAAAAACTAGTAAAAGATTTAAAAGCACATCAAAGACGCGTCGGAACTTCTCAGTGTTTCTATGACAAGACAAATGCAGCAGAATAGCCGTAAGTAATTTTTATACCAACATCTGCTTAGTTACGCTAAGAACTATGGGAGTTCCAGCATGCCCCATAGATTAATAAATTATTCTAATTTTTTGACCCATATAAAAAACCAATGTAATTTTCCAATGTGTTAATGATTCATAAGTTGTTAAAATAATATCTGCCATCAATCTTTTTAATTTGCATGCGTTCATTTTTCTCGACTCAGACAAGTTTTGTTCAAACAGCTCAGATATTCTATTGTTTTGAATAAGGATTATACTCTGCTGCATCATTTTTCCATTTAGGTAATGGAACAGTATAATCTTAGCTTTGTAGGCACATCCAAAACATTGCTGAAATTTTAACAAGTACTGCATGTGAACTTGCAAGAGTATGAGCAATATAGATTAATTTTGTTTCGGGCATAAAATTGATAATTGATGTTGAAATGTTAAATAACTTGCTCACTGGTACCAAGTTTCGAAAACCAGTGGGGGTTCTTGAACACAGTCCAAGGGTAGAAGAGGGGGGGGGGGGTCGACACAAGGACAAAGTTTCTAAATGTTATTTTCAATTTCAAGAAAATGTGCATCAGTTTTTTTAAAGAGATATACTTTATAGAAAGTTTCAACTTGTAATTTAGGTTTTTACCGCAGAATAATGAGTAATGATAATACCGCAGAATAATGTCCATTGGTTGTTCCAATTACAAACAATGGACATAATGGTAAAGCAATATTTTACTAGCAAAAATATCAGTGAGAAGCATTTGTTGTAGAAAAACAATAGCCTAACTTAAAAATAAAAAAAACCCCAACATTTAATATCCTTAATACAGTATAAAGTACTTTCAGAAATGCAGAAAAGATATCAAATTAAATTCATCATCTATCCTATACTGGACAAGAGAATCATATGTATCTTAAGAACTTGATTAAATGACAAAATGCTCGTTTTAGCTTGTCATTTGTTCTTTTTGATTACCAATACCAAGTACATGTTGGCACAAGCAGGGTCAGTGAGGAAATAAGTATGTATTTCACTTTGAGAAGCAGTACTGCTCCTCAAATTCTGATATTGAGGAGCAGTCCTGTAAAATCTAGGATCAGTTTTACGGCATTTGCTAAATTAAATTTTCAATAAAAAAAAGTTTTAAGCAATGTAATATTTAATGTGTGCATTAAAAAAGTTTTGAACAGTGATTTCAGGTACAAACTTTTATCACTAATATTTTACAAAATAGAAGAACTGGTGCAAATGAATGGTTCTACAAATACATAAATATTTTTTATATGAAAATGTCAAAGAATTTAAATTATGCCATTAAATTTTTTAAAATCATTTGGCACCCTGTTTATTAACAAAAATAATCATCTAAAATCATGAAGTACACTGCATCAACATCTAGTTTTATCGTTCACATTTAAAAAAAAAAAAAAAAAAAAAAAAAAAAAAAAAAAAAATCAGCGAAACTTCATTAAATCAAAGTTGCAGAGAATGCGAAAAAATTTTGGGTTATTGAAAATTTGACTTCTTGAATGCGAAAACAAGTCTAGTATAAAATAAAATGCCACCGCTGAAACTCTTTAAATTTATAATAAGAGAAAAAAGTGGTAGAATGATGTATCAAAGATAAAATAATATTGTAGCCTCAAAGCAACTGTAGGATATTGTTCTAATATTCCTAGCTGTTGATGTTGCTCTGAGGAATCGATATAGGTTCTATAGGTTGGAATTTTTTTTAATAATTTTATGTAAGATATAACCTTTTTTACTTACTAAAAAAAAAAAAACTGTTACCAAACATTGTTGCGAGAAGAAATTTGTTTTTTCGTTAAATAATCCTCGGATACTTTTGAAGCATCAAAGTAGGGTTTGAAATATTCAATAAAAATGCATAATACAATTGTTACTTTTTATTGCAGTCTTTTTTCTTGCACCGTCAATTGAAACTTTTTTTCGATTCGAAAAAATGTTTGAAACCTTGGAGGCATATAAAACTTTAATGCAGTTTCCTTCTTTGCTAATCAACAGTGAAAATAACTATACTTTTCTTCGTAACTTAAAATTTTTTCTTAGCCTGTTTTAAACCTCTATCTCAAACATTCAGGTATCACTAAAAATAGATCACAAACATTCGGCTTATTTAACAACGAATGAAAAAAGCTAGTCTTTGAAAGCCAGCTCTGTAAGATACCAAAAAATCACAAAAATAGTTCTTCCAACCAATTTACCAGCCTCCGCCCTTTTCCGCCAAAAGTGAAATATTTCCATTGTTTCGACTGTCTTGTAATTTTTTCTATCAAATTTTTGGTCTGCACTAAATCAGAGCTTTGTGCAGGTTTTTCTTTTCTACTTAAAAAAATGAAGTAAACAATATGTAACAAAAGGAAAAAAAACCTTTCCAAATTATGTGAAAAAATTCGGTATGAGAGATCAGGGGTCTGGCCAGAGGATATTTGGGTCCGTTAACGGACCCTTCACAAAAATCCGATCAACCAAAACGGACCTTTCACAAAATCCCTATCAAACAAAACGGACCTTTCACAAAATCCCGATCAAACAAAACCGACCCTTCACAAAATTCTGATAAACAAGATCGGATCTGTCACAAATTGCTTATTGAAAGAGCAAATTTGAAAGCAAAATAATGCATATTTCTGTGTATAAACCGATCATTTTTGGAACCTTTTTTTAAATTAAATTAGAGGGATCAGCTTATACAAAATCGGCTAATTTTGAAAAAAAAAAAAAAAAGAAAAGAAAAAATCGGCACTCTTGTGATGCTCCTGCAAGCGATGAATAATTGCTACTGCCAAATAAATATAATGGTTGTTTGTTTTATCACAGCTAATTAGCAGCGGTGTTGTTGTAAACTTTTCTGAAAAGGCATTGGTAAGCACTTTTCTCCGCTCATGATTTAATAAACAATAATAATATATATCTGCGAAATGAACTTAGAACTGCAAAGGGATAGGGGTGAGGAAAAAATATGATCGCTTCAGATAGGGTTACCAATTTCAAAACTATCACCACTTAGCGTCTGGCGTTGAACCTTTACAATGACTTGATTAGAAAATATTCTCATCATTTTGTCAGTTTGTCAATATTTGCGTTTTTACGGTGCGGTGCGATGTTTAATTGTTATTTTGGGAGACAATTATATGGATTTTGATTTTTCGATGCTAACAAGGATGATTAACTTTAAATAAACTCTTTTAATTACCGTTTTTTTTTCTTTAGATGTCTACATTTTGAAAAATGCAATCTTTTAACATCCGATATGAGAATCATATTTTGTTCTTTTTTCAAGCTAACTTCGCTTTATTAGGATTCAAATAAATGAAAAGTCTCTTTATCTCTGTTAGAACTCTCATTTCAAGTTTTTAAAGCAAAATTCCATTTTCTGTTATGAGTAAAAATTAAAATGCTGAATGGATGGTTTATTTTATTTTATTATTATTTTTTTTTGGGGGGGGGGGGGAGTCAACTGTGTGCACAGATATTAATGATATGTTATCATAGGACTCTTAAAATGCAATTTTAAAATAATTTTATCAAAAATATTTCTTTTACAAGCCGTTTTTATACTTTTGATGCCTTCACTTTGAGAATTGCGATCTCTTTGCATCCGCTATGGGAATCCGATTTTTCGAATTTTTGATGATTATTACGCTTTGTTAAGAGGTAAACAATTGAAATATATTTTTATTTTTGTTAAAATCACGGAATTTATAAGTTTCAAACGAAATTCTGTGCTTTTTAAGAGTGTCTTGGGTCAAAAAGTTGAATGCTGAACCCTATTCTGAATTTTGTTTTATTTATTTATATTTTTGTAACAATTATTTTAAATATTGTACAGAAATATATCTAGTATAAAATTTAACATAATGCAGAATGGTAGATAAATATTGATACTTGAAAGAGCGATGCCCCCCCCCCCTCCGCCAAATATCAGAAAAAAAAATCCAGAATGATTTTCTCGCCATAGAAGAGGAAAACACTCAACTTTAAGTTTAATTGATGCAGTTTGTGCCATCTCTAAATTCTAAAATTTCGTTTTAACATTTTTTTTTTTTTTTTTTTTTTTGCGAAATTTTTTGATTTTTCACAAAATTAATTCTTTTTTCACAAAATTATTTGATTTTTCACAAAAAACGGACCTTGTGAAAAATCCTGGACAGACCCCTGGAGATTAATTAGATCTACTTAGTCTAGACAGTTATTGATGCAATGCAATGGCACCCATTTCTTTCCTTTTGTTTGTACTTTTTGGGTGGGGGAAAGAAAAACACTTTCGGCTTATAGAGGATCGAAAAACAACAAACATTTCCAAATATAATAAATACAATTTTTTCTCTAATTCAAAACTTTCCTGGAGGGGGGGGGGGGAGCATGCAAATGGTATAGCTCAATGCATGACAAAAGTGCTTCGCAACGAAAAGGTTTTAAATATTCAATTCAATATTTTGTTTAAATCTTTCAATTTGAGCAGTCTCAATAATTAAAATGTACTTTGAACTATATTTCATATTGACGTCTTAAGTCATTTAATAGCTTTTGCTTTAAGACTTTTTACTTCTTAGTTGAGTATTATTAAGTAAAATACTAATAATAAATCTTTAAAGAATGCAACTATAAATTTTTGAAACTATCACACCATACACCCATTAAGCCCACAGAACTATAAAATATACTTTTGATTTATGTGTCACTAGCTGCATTGCCCGACATTGCATGGTCTACCTCGAAAATAAAAGTTTCGTCTAGTGACACATGTTTAACAATCAGGTTTAAAAAAGAAGGGGAAAAAATAGCATAAACATTTTTCCCATCAATTCGTAGAAAGAACAATTTTATGACTCAAAATTTAAATTTAGACATCATTGGATTTTTTCGTAATCGTTCTGGGTTTTCTAGCCAAATAGTGCAAAAATTAAATAATTAAGAAGAAAAATTCTTAATTGATAAAATGTATATTTAACTATCTTTGCTAATAATAAAGCTGAAAGTTCGTCTCTGGATGGCTTTTACGCACATCGCGCCTAGACCGTTAGGCCGATTTTTCATGAAATTTGGCACAAAATTATTTTGTAGCATAGGGGTGTGCACCTCAGAGTGATTTTTCATTTTGTTCTTTTTCTATTCTAATTTTAAGCCGCCATTGGTGGAAGTTATTCCTCTGCATCATCCATCATTATTTGTAAATATACGTGTGAACCAAATAACCTTTTAATTTTCTACTACAGACAAAGCCATGCAGGTACCGCTAGTAAAATTATAAAGGGCAGTGATTTTTTTTTTGCTTCACTTGTAAAATGACACAGTACTTCTTTACAATAGCTTAAAAATTGATAAACCTCCACTGTTTTGTAAAATTAAAGAAAAGTGAAATTTAGCTTTGCACATTTGTCTTTTGTACTAATAACTTTATAAAGTTTTTCAAAGTCTAGGGGGCTATTGCCCCTTGCTTGCTGTTGCTCACCAACCCAGAGAACTGCATATACAATTTTCTTTGTATCACTTCTTTCGCTTGCCGTACGTTAAAAGATTTTAGTCCAGCTTTATCACTGACATAGAAAGAATTGGTGCCAGATTGAAAATGTTGATTCCGAAGAGTTGTATACTACATTTGAAACATGACAGAACTGCTCAGTGTAAATTTCAGTTGTATTGCACATTTCAGTTTGTAAATTACCACAATTTACCTTTCACTGGTTTAGACACATTTGAAGTTTAGTATAAAGATATTTTGATTTTCTCCCAAGTATGTTTTCAGGAAAATTTTTGAAACTGGGATTCTTTTATAAATTTCCTTACTGTTGGTGATATGTTTTTTTTTTTTTTGATGCCAAAGGTTAAGAGCTCCATTGCATTTTGACCTTGTTGATATTGATGGAATAAAAAGTTCAAATATTTATTCAGATCAGCTCAGTGTCTTATTTTATACTGCGCATCAGTTTTCATGTCTAGTTAATAGAATGAAGTTCCATTAATAATAATAAGAAAATTGACTTGTAGAGTTTAAAGTTCCCACGGTCTTGGAAACTCTTATAAATTTTATTTTGCTTTATGGTGCACAGTGCACTTCTGCGCCGCAGTCAACAAGGAGGAGCATAAAAAGAAAATTGAAAAACCGACTCGTCTTCTCTGGAAAAATTTAAAATATGACAGTCATCCGTGACTATAGATATTGGATTGACTTTTCACGAGTCCAGGCTCCATGGAGGATTGAAATTGATTAATTTAGCATAGATGGAAAAATACCGATTCAACTGCTGGTGTATATATATATATATATTAGGGTGGTCCTTATTTTCGAAGTTGTAGATATTTTACGCGACGCCCCCTCAATTTGTTCCATTATACAAATAAATGATCCATGCAAAATTTTAAGTCAATCCATGAATATTAACACGTGCCCCTAGGGCCCCCTTTTTTGAGTTTCGAAGAAAAAATTGCGGATTTTCTCATTTTTATGTAAAAATATTCCTAGGTTTCATATTTAAAGTAATTTTGAACCTCAATAGATGTTGCTACTTCCAGACCAACCATTCTCTCACTTCCATTCTGTAAAATTTTACATATTACATAGGGTACATGTACACCAATGGCATACCGCTATTCGCGCTCGTTTCAAATCAAGCGGCAGGGGAACATTTCTTTCCACCAAGATGGACACAAGGGATTCTAAAGGCTATTAATGAATGGCCTAGGCCATTAATGAATGATGTTTTACAACAACAAATTGCCTCCTCCAGGCTTTGGGGGTGTTGATTTAGAAAATTTTCTGTGTATGTAATAGGTGTGGCAAATAGGGTCACTAGGTTTCCATGCTAAAAATATAAGTAATGACAATTATATTTTAATTCGCTGTTCCTTAGTTATATACTTAAATGATTATGCATTCTTATAATTTAAATTTTGAAAATCCTCGATTACCCTACCATAAAAATAAACTCTATTTTGCATATCTAAAATATAAATAAAAAAAAAATTCCAGATCGGAATACTGTAAAAATCTATACTTTAAACTGTCGTCTATTTCAGTACATAGTCCTTTATTATCATCAAATTCTTCTTGCAATTCACAAGATTTAGAAACCGAAATGGGTATCTATCCTAACCTGTTGAACCTTTTTTCTATATCTGGTTTACCACAACGCAAAAAAGCTTGACAACTATTGATATCTGCTCGCATTTCATCAATGTTAGACAAATGCCATATTAGAGACAAAGATGCTTCTCATTTATAAACAGCCTATGTAGATACAGTCAATTTAAATCCAAATAACCTTATAATCAATCGTACATTCCTTAAGAGAGAGAGAAAATCTTCGAGAGGTAAAATCAGATTTCATGAATTTAAATTTAGATTTTTTAGTTATTCCCTGGGATACAAAGCTACATCCAGATGTAACTGGAAAAAAAAAAAACGCTGATAGGCTTACCATGATAACTTCAGGTCCCAATGTTGAACAGCTACTCAGAATTTATGAGATATTTCTTCAGTTGGATATGATATCTTAGATGATTGCTCTTTATTGCTAACTGTTCAAGCTGTAGTGTTTTATACAGCGGCTTACAATACCGGCCCTATAATTTGTGCATGTAAATTTTTAGAGCAAAAGCTGAACGGTGATACATTGCATTTGTATTGCTATCATCATGCACTTGAAATCGTACTGCAGAGTGTTCTTGCCAAGAAGTTCTTGCCTTTCTTAGTTCTAGACTCTATATTCCATAATTTAAGCGCTTCAAAATTCAAAAAGTACACATACCACTTAAATTCTAAAAGAAGAATTTGATGACATATTATTGTTCGTAGAAAGCGGGATTAAGAAATATTACAGAGAATTCTCTTAACGTGTAATAATATTTCTTGGTGCCCTTCTACAGGGATATGTTTTCGGCAACCTGGAGCTTATCTGTGAGTCAGATGGGTGGCAAAAGGAATTTATTGTTTGAATATTTATATATTTAGGAATCAATTTAAATTAACTTTACATGAAGAGAATGCCTGCAAATGCTGTTTTACAGTTAAATGTTGTACGAAGATATATATTTTCGCAGCAACCTATTCTAGGCCTTTTAAATTAGTATAAAGTCTAGTGTCTAAAAAACCTGTAGCGTACAAAATGATGACAAACATGCAGCAGAAGCAGTGATTGAAAAATTCATAAATCACTTATGGTATTTAGGGGATGAACTAGTAGCTTTGTCCGTATTGGATGAAGGAATTAACTTTGAAGATAGGAAAAGACTACGTCAAAAAAATGCTTGCTGAATAGGGAGACGTGTCTGATGACTGTATAAAAAATTTCAGATAACAGTAGATGATTTGGAATACGTTCTTAGTAAAGATCTTCCTCTTTATAGAATCAATTACAAGTCAATAAAACTGTTTGATAAGTTACAAACACCAAAAGATGTTTTCCTATTTGATCCTGATTCATGGCAAAATGAAGTAAGCTATTTAAAGGGAAGAGATATCGTTAAAATGCTGAAAGTTGTGAATGATACAACTGAAAGAGGAGCACAATTAATCGAAGAATTTCACAATCAATTTACCAAATATGAGTCACAAAAGCAATTTAGTATTTTACAGACAGTCGAAGACTATCTGGAAAAAAAGCACACGATAGAGATACATTGAGAAAAGCATACGATTAAGGTAAAGTTTCTAAAGCACTATTTCATTCTTATTCAATGTAAAATCTTTAGACGATATGAAGTAAGTAAAAAGGTTAATTTTAGTGCTACCTCGTTGTAAAAATATTTTGCAAACATAGGAGAAACGATTTACGGGGTCTGAAGTAAAAACTCGAAGATTTGTGAGAAAATTATCAAAAGTCTTAAAGTTCAACGTCCTAGGGGCACGTGTTATTATTGACCGATAGAGTCGAAATTTTGCACCGATTATTTTTTATTATAGTGTCACAAAACTAGGGGGCGTCACTTGTTGAATTTCGAAATTTTTTTTTTCCCATATAAATAAGGACCACCCTAATATATATATATATGGCGGCAATACGAAATCTAGCTCGGAGAGTTGAGCACAGTGCTGTGACGTCAACTGCTGACGGTTCTGGCCACACCCCTTTTCTGCCACTGGGATTTTAACAAAACAAATGCTATTTGAAAATGACTCCTGTTTTTTTCCTTTTTTAAAATCTATTTCTTAATGCATGTGCATGCATGGGAGCCCAGAACACAAAACTTTTGTAATTGTTTGTATATGTCTTGCTTTTTCATCTAGATACTGGTCCTGCTTTCTCCTTGTCTTTTTAATTGGCATATTCAACTCTAAAAGAATTTGATTGAATACAATCAAATGTATCTACCAATCGTAGAGGTAGAAGTTTTTGCCTCCTCCCCACCCGGAAGGATATTTTTCGTTACGTTAACTGGTAGATAGAATTTGATTGAATCAAACAAAATCTGAGCCCCTTAAAAACATCTGTAATTCTTACTTTTTGAGAACAGAAATATAATGACTCCAGGTATGAGGGCATAACTAAAAATTCAAATGTCAAGAATCTGGGTTTTTTTTCTAGGCATCAGAATGAAGTTTGGGGAAGGAATAGCATCTTCTCATCATTAAGCAGTGGTATTCCCATGTGTACTCCATATACGCCATATACTCTAAAACATTTTTTTAGACATATAACATATTCTCTCAAGCTTCAAAAATTTTCATATGACATATTACGTATATAATCGCATACATATATTGGGCATAATGGATTACTGGGAGCATACCCTCAGAAAAATAGATGGAAACATCACTGTCACTAAGTGTCATAGCTTATTTGAGGTATTTTTTATTTATAATTTTGTGTTAATAAAAAGTTTTGATTATTTTTTCAGATTATATCTGTACCTCAAAGGCAGACGGACGCAAGTCCAAAAATTGTGATTTTCCGTTTAGTAGTGCATTGTATGTTGAAGCCTATTCAGCATTAACCCATGTGATCGTAATTCTTAAAAAAAAAAAAAAACCTTTTCAATTTCTTACTGTGGTTTAAAGAGTACACGTCCCAGCATTTGCATGCGGTAGAAGAATGTTCTTTCTCTGTGCTGCAAAATCACTTTAATATGACTTAAGTCTTTCTGGCTCTGATGATCAAATATTACCAAATTATAATTTTCTGAAAAATTATCTAGTGCTCACTCAAATTCCAAAGAAATCACTTGTTAATTATATTTAAAGAAGGTGAAGTTTTAATTGTTTGTTCCTCCAGATTTAGAAGAATACGATTTGGAAATAAGACGAAGCATTTTTCACTTTTGAGGAATCATAGCAGGAAACTGAATCGCTATGCAAGGTCATTGTTATCAGTCAGTAAGTATGATTACTTCTAATTTATTCTGTGTCAAATCGATTAGCATATGAGTTTATACAGGGGTTGGGAAAAATAAGATTCATACTTCACAATTTTCGAAAAATATGGAATAACTTGAATTATTCGGTTTAAGTTTTTTAAAAACTTCAACCATTCAGAATCTCACATTTTTCAAAAATAATTCTTAGCATGCAAAGTTTGGAGTCCCCTTTGTCACTCTTAGGGTCACTCTGTACTTTAGAATGTAGATTTGAATGTGGAATTTTTAAAAAGATTTTAAAAGTTAATGTATAGTAAAGGTAGTCTGGCCCGTGAATGATCCCTATTTTTTTTATAGATTCATAATGATTAGATTCATAGTGAATAAATTCACAAAAGTATTTGGTGTATAGCATTAAAAACATTTTTATTCATAAGGTAATTAATAATCTAGGAGAACTCTTACGGTTCTTCTGTAAGAGTTACACAAGGTTTTTGGTGCTTTTGGGGAGCCGTTTTGAAAGAAGGAAAGTATCACAATCAGTAAATGAACATGCTTAGCAGTGCTCTCAGTTGGTCCCATTTTCCCTTAAAAGTCGATTTTTTTTATTTCCAAGTCTAAAAGTCTGGTTCTTTCCTTAAAAATCTGGTCATATATTCCTTTAAAACTTCAGTTTGAGTTTGACTTTTCCTTGTAATGTATTTTACTTGTTTCCTTTTTATTTTTCCTTAAAAAAAAAAAAAATTAATGTGATTCTCCCTACCATGATAATAAGTAATAAATTCATTCATCATAGTTTCTTGTTCTAGGTAATAAAAAAATAAATTTTCAGCCGATTAATTGATAAAAATTGGCCTATTACTGATCACTGTTGATTAATCAATATATTCCTAATGTTAACCTTAAAGGTTAAGGTAGAGGTTCCTTTTCAGTACAGCCAAGTTAAGATAAAGGTACCTTTTCAGTGCAGTTAAAAATCTGTTGGGAACTCTGGTCTAGCCAGTGGAGGAACACTAAACTTTCTTGTTTTCTTTTGGGAAATGCCAAGTTTTACGTTAAGATTGCCAATTCATAAGGGAAAAAACTTTTGAAAGCTTATTTTTTTTAAATACTTTACAAACAAAGCATTCTCCGAGAGGTGTTCAATTACTATGGAGGTTTCTCCCACTGATTGGTCTACTGTACCTTGCTATGTTTAGATTGTGCTAAAAGTGTGTTTTGAGAACGATTTTTATTATTTTTATTATAATTTTGGCTTTTCCCTTTTTTCACCATAACATCCCTGTGCTGAGTTGCCTTTAAAAGTAAACTAAGCATATTTCAGCCTTTTAACCTGGAGCTCTGTCTGTTTTGTTGCCAAATGCTAGTCTGAAACAAGGTCATTTAAATCACTATGGCTGTGTTTTAAATATTGCATGATACTAAAACATTGGCTAGATAAATAAAACAAAAGATTTTGCAAAAAACTGTGTGATCGAAAAATTAGATTAGGATATTTGAAACCAACATAAAAAATTACGTTAGGGGCATTGTATGTGTTTCATGTAACAAAATCATTGTTAACCAGTGTTATAGTTAAGTCAGTAAAAAACGTTCATTGTTTCATAGGCATTTCAATGTTTTGTTCTTTGCAATTTAAGAAACATTAAAAAAAAATCTGTATATAATCTGATTTTTTAAAACTTTGTTGTCTTATTTAACATATTTAATTGCTTTTAGAATATAGGAATAAACATGTACAGAATTCGAAGCATTTTAGAAAACATCGGTTAATTTTTGGAAAATGGAGAAGACTGAATCGAAATAAGCGTAAGTCTTTTATACAAATTAGTGCTGTAGTTACGAGTTATATATAGTAAAGTTGTGGAAAATTTCGTTTTTACTTCTAGTGTTCTGTACTAGCAGAAGACTTAGGTTTATATCATTAAATATTCATGATTATTTAGCTATTTTATTCTGCATTTGCACATTGAACATATTATAATTAGCATTGCTCAAATAAAATGATGTATTTTTGCTCATTAAGTATGTAGTTATTGTCTTCTGAACATGTTTTTGATTAAGAGGCATTATTTACTGCTTATTTTTGAACAAAAGTTCGTGAGGTTTTTCATATTGTGGTATTTTATAATAAAGGCATGTAAAATGGGGAAGTTTAAAATTTCTGCCAAATTTTATAGAATAGTAATGTAATTAATAATTTATTTACATACTATAGCCATTTCTTTTTCATGCTTTGAATTTTGTTTGAGATCTATGCCAGTGTTGAAATCCTCTTTTTTTCATTTGGCTAGTAATATCTAAAGGGTGAACATTTCGAACAATTTAGTTTGTGCTTGCTTACTTGTCCCAAAATAGAGGAGAGGTTCTCCTACTTTAGTAGATTAGTACTGGTTATCTCCAAATTTATATTTTTGGTACTTAAAATCCCTTTGCTTCTCACTGCCTCAAATGTTTTTTTTTTTTTAAAAGAACTGTTGCCTATATAGCAGAAATAATCAGATTTCAATGTTAATTTTTTTTTTCAACAGTCTATCCCTAAAATAAAAAGATGCACATTTATTCTCGCAAAACAAATGGGTCGTCCCTTTTTGATGTTATACTTGTTAAAGAAGTTTTGTGCTACATGATGTGCAAATACTTTGTTCAAATAAATATTTATCGAAAGACTTCCACTTTAATTTTAAAATTCCCACTTATAATTTTGATCAAAGTGGGAGTCTCACTTTACCTTTTTCTCTAGTATAAACCCTGGCTCTAAGTGATTGGAGCAATATAATACACTTCACTAAACTCCTACGACCTCATACCCACCATTAACCTGTTGGATGGAGCCCTGAACACCTATTTTTTGATCTAGTTCAGGAACTGAACAATCTCTTGTCAAGCACTGAGGTATTGAATAAGAACTTGGAGTACTTAGTGTCCACGAGAATTTTAAACGCAACAATCACCATTGGCATACTTGTCAGCTGTACTGATTTTAGCTGGAGACTTCAGTTTTTCATGTTGATCTTCCGATTTTCTGTTTTTTACCATTTACTCCCGTTTAAATAGTTTTTCAATTAACTTTCTTATAATCAACGAAAGCCAGGGGATAGTAGCACTCTCTATAGTGCATAAGAATATGGATTGAACCAATTTTCTCCCCAGCAATAGGAATTCTATGACAATTGCGCTAGAAAGCGCAAAAATAGGTTTTCTGTACCAATTTGTAATAAAGCTACATTTATGGGTAATTCTGTGCCATTTTTTTCCTAAGCACAGTATCTACGTACACCAGAAAAGGGTACCAAGTACTCCATTTCCCCCGTATTTATAGGTGCAGTGGGGTCAATACTGGGAGAGGAATGGAGCAGTCCGCCCTTAGTTTCATCCGTCTGGGGGGTTGACACCCTAAGTAGAATTGCAAGTTTTTGAGGAATACACAGCTAAAATGCATTTTTAGGCAAGTTAAAAAAATTTCCGTGGTATAAACCCCTGGACCCTCTCATCTCTCCCACATTATTGTTTAAACACAATATTAAGGATTAAGTTCATATTGTCAATATTTAAACCTAGTAGCGAATATGCCACTTAGTTATGCTACTTTCTGATTTCACTTCTTAGGCTAGGTTTTTACATTCAGGGCTGAAATGCAGAAAAAAAAAATTGCTTATTGTAGACTATAGCATGTAAGCATAACAGAATTCTTCCTAATTGCAGTCTTTTTTTTTTGGGGGGGGGGGGGGGGTGAGGGTGTGTGTAAACTTAAGATTCAAGAAATGCAATAAGCTTTTTGTGGAGCATTTTTGTAAAATTGTGTTTTCATATAAAGAGCGGTTTTTTTTAAATGTTTACTCTTGTTCCCCCCCCCCCCCCCCTTTTCTATTTTGTTAATAGCAATTAAACATTAAAATGTGCAATATTTTTTGTCTCCTAAACTGAGCTTTCTCATTTAACATTTGCAATAATTCAAAACAGGGTTCGTTGATTTAAATCAGCTTGATTCAAATCACGATTTAAATCATGATTTAAATCAATTGATTTGAATGTGATTTTTTAAAATGAAATCATTGATTAAAATCAGTTGATTGAATTCTTTATAAATGAATTTTGCATTTTTAGAATGTGTTGCTCTATATTTAAGTATACTGCACTTTACAATCTTAACTTCAAGTGGCAAAACTATATAGATCCCTTTTTCTGTGTGTGTAACAGATTTTTAGACTCATGTAACATTGCTTTTGCGCCAAAATAAGTTCAGAACTAATAAAAATTTGCAGTTTTTCTTATACACCATGACTAATGAAGTTAAGAAAAGCAATTATTCAACACACATTTTATTTTAACATTAAAAACAAACATGATGATAAAAACCTTATCTTTAAGCAAAGTATAAAACAAAATCACATTTTATGTAAAAATCGTAACATATTTATAAATCTTACATATTTATTGAATATTTAGAGAACTTATCCTAATTTTAGGAGTAAAATGAATGGATCCATCAGTTTAGATTGCTTTATTTTCTATGTTTTTTTTGCCTTCATTCTAATTGAACACTTGAGTCCGTTTTAGAACTTTTGTTGAATCTACACTATAATAAACATTGAAAAGTGCCAAATTTTAAGAAATTTTTCTTCTATAAAGCATGAAAGTTATAATTCTAGGAAATAGTGGTACTACTGTTTTCTAGAATTATGGTTTTAAAGATTTGTAGTTTTAGTTGGGGTAGGGGGAAAATGTTAAACACAAATTGCAGCTTGCATAAAGCTGATCTACTTATACCAATTATCAAAAAACATCTACTACCATGAAATGAAAATAGCTAAAATGTTGCTTTTTCATCTATTGTGTGAACTATATTCTGTTCATAAATGTAATTAATGTCCACAAATTTTTGAAGATTAAAAAAAAAATCTGATTTAAATAAAAAAAAATCTGACTTTTTTGATTTAAAAAAAAAATAATAATAAAAAATCCTGAATCCTGATTTAAAAAAAAAAATCAATGTTACCTTTTCCTCATTACAAAAAATTTTGTGATTCCCTTTTCATAAGCTTGAAAAGGAATTGAAGACTGAAATTGGAAAACGCATTAACTGCCATTTTTTTTGCATCAAAATGAAGTAAATGCCAAGCATTTCCTTGTGGTAAACGATTTATGTGCCTATCCCCCCTAAGAGTAGTTAGTTAAATTTACGTAGTTACGGTACGCTAGTGGAGCAAGTACTAGCGCCCGTGCGGTGGAGAACGCAGTAAGTGCCTTTGAAGGTTACTATCTTGGTTGGTTCTAATGCAAAAAAAAAAAAAAAAAAACAGTAAGGGCCACAATCCGCCTGGAATCTTATTTTCGATACCCTGTAAAATTTATTTGGCACTTATTGAGTTTTCCAATTTTAGTCTTCAGTTCCCCACTCAAAAATTTAAATTTTAGTGATTTTTTGAAAACTATCTTTACAGACTCATTTCATTCAAGGGAGCGTATAAGGAGATATTCAGTAGTATCCAGTGCCAGTTCTCAAGATTCTCCCGTGCCATCTCCCTTATCCATTTTTGATGACAGTAAGATTTAGTAAAATATGTTATGCATCCTATCAGTGTTTATATTGCTTGTAAATATGCTAGACCCTTTCGCATTGTAGCAATGCGTCGTTCGTGGGCGAAGGGTCTGAAAGACACTCCTTAAAATGAATGGTGCAGTATAATCTTCCAAAAAAATGAACAATTCCTTTGAAAGGAGAAGCTTAAAGCATTTTAATTATGGACTTGGAAAAAGAGCACTTTTTTTTTTTGAATTACAATCATCTTGAAATTTTAAACTCTTAAAGTTTTTTCTCAATGCAATAATATATGTTCATTTCAAACCATTTTTAGCCTACTTTCCCAGTAAAAGTCAGAAAGAAGAAAAAAGCATGGAAGAAGGTTAATGCATCTTAAAAATATGGTGGGAAAAAAATGGAAAGTAATGCTTTGAGATGAGGAGTAATGTATGTTTGTCGCACCCCCCCCCCCCCCCTAAAATAACTTTTGAGTGAATAGTCTGATTCGAACATTTTTTTATTCAAAAGATCTCAGCAAGGACATCTCATTTCATTACTTATCCAATGAAGCATTTTCAACATTCATGTGTCATTGTGAGATCACCTACAACTTTTTAAAATGATCAGAAATGAACAAATCAATAAAAAGAATGACATTGCTCATCTCTAAGGGAATCAATACTATAGTTATGAGAAACCAAACCTACCAGCATTTTGAAGGCTACACTGATCTTGATCACAGAAATCTTACCCAGGGCTCAAAAATTATATTGCCCGGCATGCCTGGGCCATGTAAAAATTCCGATTGGGCATGAACCTTTTACCCGTACATGCCCGGCTGGGAATGCATACTTGCCAACTTTTACGGATTATCCGTAAAATTTACGGATATTCTCAGAATTTTACTGATTACGGATTGATATGATGTTTTTACGGAAATCTAATCTTAAATGCGCAATCAAAGAAGGGGGGAAGGGAATTCTATCGCTTATCTCCAACGGCGACGATCTGCATCGTGTGTGTCATGCGCTGCATCCCGACGTCACGGAATAGGCGCGGCTAACGGCTGGCAGCAGCTTGTGATTGGTTTGAATTGCAGACCGTACAGCCGGTTCCCTATACAGGCAAGACAAGAAATGTTTTCTCCCATTGGGAAAAAAAAAAAACTTCTACTTCTGACTTTCCGACCGCGTGTTGGTTCGTTGTGTGTTGTTTGTTATTTTTGATCTTTTACTAATATATGGAAAATTCTACATAATTTGTTACTATCAAGAACATGAGTGCTAAATCGGGTAAAAGTTACCATCAGAGTTTTGAGGGAGAGTATAGTAAAGAATTTCTGTCGATTAAAAAATCGAATAAAGGTGAAAAATTTGCCTTTTGCGATGTATGCAGAAGTGATTTCAACATTGCACATGGAGGAAGAAATGATGTATTTCGACATGTTAATGGTCCAAAGCACAAAGAAAATGTTAAGTGCTCGGAAAACATGCCCAAACTAACTTCATTCCTGAAAAATTCGAGTGATCTACTACCAGAAGTTACGCGTGCGGAGCTTTTATTTACATAGTTTTTGGTCGAGCATAATGTTCCATTAAATGCAGCGAGTCATGCTGGTCCTCTTTTTCGGCAAATGTTTCCTAAATGTGAAATTGCGAAACGCTATGGCTGTGCAAAAACCAAAACAACTGCGATTGTGCAAGAAATGGCACGTGACAGAAGTTCCGAAATCGTGGAAATTCTAAAGAAAGAACCCTTTTCTGCCGCTTGTGACGGGAGTTATGAATCAGACTTCAAACTATATCCTATTGTAGTGACTTTTTTTAATTCCACTTTGGGGCAGATTGAAAACACATTGTTGTCATTGCCAAATTTAGTAGGACATTCAACTGGAGAAAATATCAGTTCCCTGATTATAGCAGAATTTCAAAAGTTTGAAATTCCTCTTGAACATTGCGTTTCATTCGGCGCAGATAATGCCAATGTCATGCAAGGGGAGAAGCTTGGTGTCATTTCTTTTTTAAAGAAAAAGAATGAAAATATCATTTCTGCTAGATGTTGCTGCCATTTAATAAATCTGGCTTCAGAGAAAGGTGCAGAATCTTTGCCAGTAAATGTTGATGAAGTTCTTATTGACATTTACTATTACATGAAGAGAAGTGCTAACCGCAAAGAAGGACTTCAGTAGTTTCAAGAACTTTATAATAAGGATGCTCAGAAAATACTTAAGCATGTATGTACACGGTGGCTTTCTCTTGGGCGAAGTTTGACCCGTGTTGTGAACCAATGGGAGCCACTGACAAGTTTTTTTAAAGAGGTAGTAAATTCAAAGTCTTGCAGTTTGTCCTCATCCATGTCTTTTTACAAAATACCCAAACTTGCTGAAAAAAAAAGGGAGCCTGAAAAAAAAAATGGAGCCTGAAAAAAAAGAGCATGAAAAAAAAGTTTTAAAGGAAGAGGAAAGAGTAAGTAAGAAGAAACTGAATGATTCTTTGAAAAATAAGGAACACAAAAAGAAATCTATCAAAAGAAAAAATGAATCTTCAGAGATGAAGCCAAAAAAGAAAAAGAAGACGGGATTAAATACAGTTTTGACAAGAGAAGAAAAAATTTTCTTGTTTTTATCATCAGATTTAAACAAGGCATATTGTTTGTTCCTTTTAAGCATCATACCCATATTTGAAAAAACCAATGTTCTTTTACAATCATCTTCGCCACAAATACATCGACTTAGAGGGCTTTTGCTGGATCTTCTAAAAGAGCTTCTCTCAAAATTTCTAAGACCATCAGGAATTAAAGGAAAGTGTTTGACTGACGTAAATTTTCACAATCCATCCTGTCATAAAGATAAGGAGAATTTGGTGATTGGTACTGCAACATCAAATATTGTTTCAAAGCTATCACAGGAAGAGCAAAACTTATTTTATGCTGCCGCTGTTAAGTACCTAGTGACAGCCTGTGATTATATAGTGAAGAAATTTCCGATTAAAAGCAAGGTTCTTGAGAATGCTGAAGTTGCAAACTTGAAAAATATTGAAAATGCAAGTTTTAATTCTATTAAATATTTTATAGATTTGTTTCCATGTTTTTTAAAAGTTGATAGCAATGAATGTCAAGACAAAAAGATAGATGAGTTGGAAATTGAATTCTCTCAGCTTCAGCTTGAAGATACCTCATTCATTACTGAAACTCATGATCGAATTGATGCACAGTGGGCTGAAGTGAGTAAAATCAGAGGTGCTGATGGTCATATGAAATTTGCAAAGATATCCAAAATAATGCTTAACATCTTGCTCATTCCCCATTCAAATGCCGAGTGTGAAAGAATCTTCAGCTTAGTCCGAAAAAATCGAACTGAATGCCGATCTCTCATGTCTAACCAGACATTGGAAAGTTTATTAATTTTAAAAACAAAAAATGTAAAACCTTGTTTCGAGCAGAAGTTTAGTGAAGAAATGTTAAAGAAAGCTAAAAAAGCTACATCAGCTTCACTTACATCTTCAGCAGTCTCCTGTTCTGACGAATGAATGTTTTGCTATTTATTAATTTATTTATGTTTCCTCATTTTCAGTTTATTAAGTTTTTATGAGCAATTTTGGAACATATCACTATTTGTTTATTGTGTATATAAGTTGAAGTTGAATGAAACTACTTATAATCGTCTTGCCTTGTGGTTTGTAATGTCGTTGTACAGCTTGTAAACAATTAAATCCCTGTTTTCCCCATGCATAATTGGTGTCTTTTAATAACTCTTACTTTCAAAGAACTTCACAAAAAATAAATGAGTAACTAAAATAATCATAAAAGTAACTAAAAAATATATAAAATTGAAAGAGAATGTTTAAAACAATCTAGAAGAAAAACATGTTTAAAAGGTTTTTGCATTCTGCAGAAAGTGCACTGTACATAAATGAAAAGTATGTCAATCGAAAAAAGAATCATTTGACATCAAAATAAAAATTTTTGGTGGTAAGTATTACAAAAAGCTATTCTAGTTATCCATTTATTACCACTTATTTAACATGTGTTTAGTTGGACAATGAAACTTTTTTGGTATTGTATTTTTTATCACTTAACTCTTTGCATGAATTTTTTTTTATTTTTTTATCATAATAAAATTCATGCTAGGGAAAATATTTTAACAAAATTCTTGAATAAAAATATGATGCATAATAGTGTTGGACATTTCCACTATCATACAAAGGTAAAACTTATGTATTTAACACAGATTAAAATTGCTTCATTATTGTTTCGAGGAGGTATGTTGTTCACGGAAAAGTTTTACTGATGCCAATTTTCAAAAGTTGGCAAGTATGGGAATGTCATTTTTCAATCAAATATTTCTCCCTAAAACTTAATTATTTCGTAATTTTGTGAAAAATTACCATATTCTAATGGGAGCTCAAAATTTATTGCAAGCAGTACTGCTAAAATATTTTTTCAAACATAAAATCATTCAGAATAATCGGCAAGGTCACTGAGCGATCTGCCTTAAGTAAAGTGTAAAGATAATGTTTTTGTTAACTTCAACAAGGATTGCCCTAAGTCGAGTAGAAAAAGAGAGTTGGCTGTTTCTAGTTTGTGTGGAAGTGATATTGCCCTTTATATAATTTAATTTTTTGTACATGTTAACGACGGCTTAGTATGTAGTATTTCTTTAAACTAATTTTTTTATGGTTTACAAATAATTCTTGATTCAGATATAAAGCTGTTAAATTAACTTTCTTTCTGATTAGTGTTATGGGTCATTCCATATCAAATCAACCAATAAAAAATAAATTTTGAAGGTCAATGTTTTGGATTATGATTTTTTGTCTGTTTGTTATACTTACCTCTATGATGAAAAAACTGAAGTTTCAAATTTTTTCAACAATTCTTTGCAAAGTTATACATTTTTTTAAATTTTGGAGGAATCCGAAATTTTGCATTGATTAAAATCTTAAAAGGGCTATTATTAGAGTACTATTTGACTTAGAAGTCTACAATTGGTGCTGTTTTGTTTAGTCTTTTATAAGGTTTTCAAAAATATATAACAAAGCCCAGTTGCTAAAAAAATATTTTTTTTATTTTTTTTATTAAAAAAGTTTTTTTTAATTTGTAAAAATTCAAAATCGAAATTTTTAATTTTCTTGAAAAAAATATATGTTACTTAGTTTTTTGTTAGCAACATTTATTAAAAATTTCAAGATGGCATTCTTTTGGTATCATGCAGAAAAAAAAAAATTCCTCTTTCAACAGTGCTTTAATGGGTTATTCCATGTCAAATCAACCAATAAAAAATTTTTAAGGTCAATGTTTTAGAATGTAATGATTTTTTATCTGTCTATGATACACACCTCCATGATGACAAATCTGAAGTTTCAAATTATGTCAACAATTCTTTCCAAAGTTATAAATTTTTTTAACTCTGGAAGCATCTTGAATTTTACATTGTTTAGTAATCTTTAAAAGGCTATTATCAAAGAACTAATTGACGTAAAAGGTTAAAACTTGTGCTGTTTTGTTCAGTATTTTAGGAGGTTTAAAAAATATATAACAAAACAGCTACAAAAAAAATTTATTTATTTAAAAAAAAAATATTTTGTAAAAATTAAAAATCAAAATTTTTAATTTTCTTGGGGGAAAAAAAAAAAAAAAAAAAACAGGGTACTTAGTTTTCTTTAAGCAACATAAATTTAAAATTTCATGATGGCATTTTTGTGGTATCATGGAGAAAAAAAAATTTCTCTTTCAAACAGTTGCTTTAATTTTATTTGTAAAAAACATTTGTTCTAATGAAAAGTAGTTAAGGTTTAAACCGGGACTATTGCGTAGAAAAACAAGTACTTGGCAGCATTGCAAGCATATTAACAAGTTCAAACAATTTTTTCGGTGAAAAAATATTTATTATTGAATAAAAAATCTAAATTTTATTTAAATTTGAAAACTTCAATTTAAAAGTTACTGAAGCTTTTTTAGCCATATTTTAAAAGCAAATTTAAGTTTTATTCATATATAATTTAATTGCTACAACATAAAATTTAATATTTTTTTAAGCCCATTAAGAAGCAGTTTGAGATGTGTGTAACTCACTTTGCTACTGTAGAACTCGATTTGTAGGTCCTATAGTATAGATAAACTTTCAATTACTTTTGCCATCTCCTCTTTTGAGACTTGGTATGTTCTACTTGTAGCAGTGACAGGATGTAATTTGCACAGAACAAAATTTTTAGGAATGGTCAAAATGTCTGCTTTTCTTGGATAAATGAGTGATGATGATGGTCCACTAGGATGAAGGAAAGAAACCTGGATTTCTTCTTCTACCTGGTCTTTTGAAATTACATATCCTATCCACCATTTGCTGTCATAGGCACAAGCAATATAGCCCACAATTTCTTCAAACTGTACATCCCCATTATGAGGGCTCATGAACTCGGGATCCTCTGTACTAGAGCCTGGTTTTGGATCTTTGCTGAACTCATTCATAACATCAGTTTCAGGAACTGAAGAACGTTTTTGTTTACTTAATTGTATGCGACAAGCAGTACAAATTTTCATTCCTTCTTCAATGCCATATGTTAGTGTTGTCATCCACAAGCTTGCAGTTCTTAGATCTTTTTTCACCCAATGTCCTTCCTTTTTAAATGGATTGCAGCAAAATATGCTCCATTGTTTATCCATTTTCAACTGAAAGTTGGCTCTTAACAAAAATATGCATAAATTTAACATTAAAATAAGAATAAAACTCGGAAAAAAAATTCTCAAAGAAAGCAAGCAGTAAAATTTAGAATGTGCACTGTCCAAGAACATACAAAGTTCTGAAGATTTCAATGCCTCTGTAGTGGGAGAAAGCAGACGGATTTCATATTACACCAGGAGAAAGCCTAAGGGTTCGTTACAGCAGGCAGCTGATGAGTGGAAGTGGCTACTTAGGGGATGGGTAGCAGGTATGTAGGTGCTGAAGCATGACTCATGATGGTCAAGACCTTCTACTGTATCAACCCATGAACATAGGATTGAAAAAATGTTGATTGGAGACCTTTGCTTTACTGAATTATTTCAACACTTTCGATTACGGACCATTTGCCATCGATAAGTAGACTAATATATTTTCAATTAATAAATTTTAATTCTTGGCTATTTAAAAAAACCTGCATATATATATATATATATATATATATATATATATATATATATATATATACAGTAAAACCTGTAAAGTTGATCACCTTTGTAAGTTGACCACCTGTCTAAGTTGACCGCTTTTGTCAGGAACGGAATTAGTCCAATCTTATATAATGAAGGAAAACCTCTGTAACTTGACCACCTGTCTATCTTGACCATTAATATATACCAGCTTTGGTTTGGAGTAGTGTAAAAAACCCTTTGTAAGTTGACCACTATGCAAAAGCATTAGATTGTACTAAACGTTTCATCATTTATGCCTCAAATAAGTAACCAGACCCATTTTAGAAAAACATATGAAAATTTATGCTTCCATTGAAAAACATTGGGCTAATGTTAAGTCCCAGAAAATGAGCCAAACTTCAATAAAGAGTTATTTTGTTGAAAAGTAGATTACCATGGTTACAAATGTACAAGGAAAAATCAAATGAAGAATTTGAGTCATTTTTGACTTGTTATGAATTTTTAGGAATTGTTAATATCAAGTAAGTACTTTTTCATAAGCAATGAGGCATTTTTTTTTTTTTTTGATCGATTCACAAAAGTTTTAATTTTGTATGATACTTAATGCATCATTTTGGTAAATAATCTCAAAAAATATTTAAACAACATTTTTTTCTTATTGTTTTAAAGTAATGTTAAACAACGAAAGTGACTTTAAAGTATTTCAATTAGTTTAAAAAATGCATGGGACAAGAAATGACAAAAAAAAAAAAAAAAAAAACTTTCATTACTACCCTCTATAAGTTGACCACTAAAGTAGTGCACCGCAAGTGGTCAACTTACACAGGTTTCACTGTATATATATATATATATATATATATATATATATATATATATATATATATATATATATATATATATATATATATATATATACATTTCTGTATAAATAAACATCTATATATATTTAAAGGAATCAAGCCAAGGGTGCCAATAACACCTCCTCAAATACTGTACAGCCCCCCCCCCCCCCAGGGATGAAACCTCTTTACAGAGAAAAATGCCCCTTAAACATCCCCTTAAAAATCTTAATGGCACAGTCTTTGCCATCCCTCCACCCCCTTTGGATGATCCAGCTGATCAAGCAATATGAATTGTTACATGAATAAAGATGTTGAAAGAGGAAATATATTTTTTTCTTATGATACCACAATAATGCCATTATGAAATTTTGCATAAATGTTGCTAAAGTAAGACTTAATAACATAAATTTTTTTCAAAAAAATTAAAAATTTCGATTTTGAGTTTTTTCAAATTAAAAAAATTTTTTTTCAAAAAAATGTTTAAAAAAAGAAAAAGGTAGAACTAGGTCATGTCATATATTTTATAAAACCTTATTAAATACAGAACAAAACACTACCAGTTTTAACTCTTTGAGTCAAATAGTTTTTTAATTACGGCCATTTAAAGAAAACGTGTCGGGAAAATTTTTTAACTTCGTCAAAACTTTAAAATATTATAATTCGAAAACAAATGAGTGAAAAAATCCAAAACTTTGTATATTTTCTCTGTTGTGGTAATACTCCATTGGAACAAAAAATGAGCAAAATCTAAAGACATGACGTTTTGACCATTGGTTGATTTGATATGGAATTACCCTTATATACAATAAAGAAAACGGGCAAGGAAATTTTTTATTCAGGCATGTATGTTTTAGACAGCATGCCCAGAAGGGCATATAAAATTATATTTTTCTAGCCCTGGAGGGGATGTTACCAAGTCAGGTTTGTCCCAACTATAGTTGTCTCCCTCATATAATATTGTAAAGATACAACAAATTTCTTCGTAGTAAACAATTATTCGATATGATTTGCAAAGTTGCAATTTCTAGTTTAAAAATCTAGTTGTCTGCATTAGGCTTAACCTTTAGTTAAAAGTTGTTTTTTTCACTACAAGTATTTTGTACTCACTTCAAAATTGTCAAGTAATCTAATTCAAAATTAATGACTTTGTCGCATAACCGAGTTCTTATGATGACAAAATTTGTAATTGTGCTGATAATAAATTGTCATTTATGTTAGTATGAATGCAATAGTTCAAATAACAAAATTGGATCGCTCCTCCCCACCTTGTTTATAAGAGCAAGATTATATGCAACTTCCATTGACAGGGTGGCGACAGATCAGGGAAATCAGGGAGATCAGGGAAAAGTCAGGGAACTTTATTAATCAGGGAAAAGTCAGGGAAATATCAGGAAACTTTGAAAAAATAACAAAAAATCAGGGAAAATTGATTTTCTGAAGAAAAAAAAATTTTTTTTTTGCTTTACAAAATTAAGTACTCTAATTCCCTACGCATTTTCCGCCAATTATCTGTTCAAAAAAAAAAAAAAAAAAAAAAAAAGGAAAAGGAAAATTAATGCGATGTGATTATACACTGCCGCATATTTGTGAATCTTTTTTCCTCAACGTCGAAGTATTGATTCTTACTTATTAACCACAGGATGAACTTCCTAAGATTGCTTCTGTGTCTGTTAGGTTGTTTATTTTAACTAGCTTGAAATTTCCTCTTAAGCTTTCAATGCTACGTAAAATAAACAACCATACAGGCAAAGAGGAAGCCTTCATTAATGCCTTAGCTCCTTTGCCTTTATTCCATTGTCTCGAAATAATTAAGTACTGTAATCATGATTTCAAGAAGAAATCTTTGGTTTTTGAATTAATACTACAAAAACTTAAAAGTTATTACTTCTTCAGGTTTTTAATTTAATTGCTAATATTAAGCTTTCAGTAAGAAAAACTTTTTTGCCGTTATACTATTTGTTGTCACCGCAGATTATAAAGGTTTTCTTTTCTTCAGACTTAAGTAATTCTTTAATTTTATAAACAAGTTGTATTCTTCTTTTATATATTTTGATATTAACTAATTGCTTTTTTTTCCTTTTCTTTCCTTGCATTTCAAAGTTGTTTGTTACAAAAGTAATATAAAATTTTTTTTGGTTACATACTGAAATCATTTGAAATAGAGTTAACTTGTGTACTTAAGAAAATATCTTTATTTTTTTATTGGTAAAATGCTGTATTCATTCATTAAAACCTATGTTCTTGATTAGAGAAAAGCAAACTATGAATGGATGTCAAATGGTTTCATTTGTTTTGCATAAATATGTCAATTAGCTATATAAGAATAACTACATTACTTCTATTCTTTCACTATTACTTGTTATTCTTGCAACAATTATTATACTGTTTGAAAACTTAGTTCAAAATAATTTCAATTATTTTTTAGTACTATCATAAATACACATGTTTTTAAGAGTAATTTTAATAGTTTCTTAAAATTCTTATGCTAAGTGGTTTCTGGAAGTAAAGTACTTTTTTTTCTATAATCTTTCCATGTATAAAAATTTAATATACTGTTTTGTAGGGCCCCTCCCCCCCCAAAAAAAGTCTTGTTTTTTTTTTAAACCATTTTATTAAAAAAGTAGCATCTTTTTAAAATATACCTTAAGTTCAACAACTTAACACAACTTAAAATATTTAAAATACTGCATTTTATACAAACATACAATGCATTTCAAGTAGAGCAAAGAAAGAAAACCATTATCATTGGTAACGTAAATCAGGGAAATTTGGTGAACTTAATCAGGGAAAAGTCAGGGAACTTTTTTTCACAGTTCCTGTCGCCACCCTGATTGAGTTCAGACTTACGACTCCTAGAATGTTGCAAATAGCAGAAAATTTAATTGATCAGTATTTTTTTTTTTTAAATTTATCATTAAAAGCTAAATTTGACACTTAAAATAAACTCTCATATTAAAATACAGCAACATTTGGTCATGAAGTCGTAAAATTGGTCACCAATATTTTTAGCCACATGTCACAACTTTGAAGCTAAAATTTTAAAAATTAAGAAAGCTATACATTAGAGACGTACCGAGTACTCGGTAACTACTCAGTACTCGGCCTACTCAACCAATACCGAGTAGTTGCAAAAAATTGAATATTGTTCAAGACATATAAAAATTCATAAAAAGCTCAAGCATATATAATATTCTGCAATCATTTACAATTCAAGTTTACATGTCAAATTTAAATTTTGGGAATAATGAAGTTTGAAATGCTTCAATGGAATGAATCCTTATCTTAATGTCCCCAAAGTTAACAAATCTTATTTATTAAAAATTGTGCAAAAAAAGTAAGTATAGAAAATATAGAATTTTTATATTAAAAATGGATTTTTGCTACAAATAAAAATTAGTTATAAGAAATATAAAAATACCTTTGCTCTTAAAAATTAAAAGCAAATAAAACAACATTAAAAGCACAGTGCAGGAACACTGCAGACACGTGTTTTGGCGTTACAAGGAGTTCCTTTTTTAATGCACAAAATGTGAGCTTGTGGATTTAAAGGCATCAGACAAAAGTCGGATTTCTTTGTCGTATGTCTTACATTCTTTAGCTCACATTTTATGCACTGAAAAAGACGTTCCTTATAAAGCAGAAACATGTGTCTGCAATGTTCCTGCACATTTGTTTTATTTGCTTTTAAAAATTATTTATGTTTGGCGGACTAGAACTGTAATAGATTGGTATAATTTGTTTTAATTCCAACTTGATTAATCATGCCTTTATTTATTTTTAATTTTAAAAATAATTTTTTTGTAAAATTTTTTACACACACATATATCTATATAAACAAAGTTTTTTAAATAATGCTTAATTAAATTTCACCAGGAATTTAGTTTTAAAAACTATTATATGGACAAGGAGGTCTATACTACTATTCCAATAAGTTCAAAATTCATCACATGTGTATTGGTGGTTTTTCTTAAAACATAATTGGTACTCGTTAACTCGGCCGAATAGTGAAAGGCAGAGTACTCGGTAATTCGGTGCTTGGCCGAGTACAGGGCGAGTACACGGTACTCGGCCTAAGTGCTAACTCGGTACGTCTCTACTATACAGTAGGAGGTTCTGCAAAAAAACAGGAGTCTGTAGCCAAACGTAAGAAAGTGCAAAACTCTTAAGTTTTGTCATTCCTGTATCTACAAATCTTTGTTTTTTTTTCAGGCTCAGCACTAGATTATATGAAAAAGAGGCGTGATGATGATCAGTTTGACATTGATGATGTTATTCTGCCTTTGAATAGTAAAATTGGTCGTGCTGTAGAAAGATTGCAGTACAAGGATATTACATGCCCGAGGTACTTGAGCAAATGTGTATAATTGAAGTAAATTAATGAACGAATATTTTATTGTTCTGCTAATTTTAATCTTTATTTCTTTTTTGACATAGTTAATATTTTAATTTTCATTTAATTAAGTCTTGATGTTCTTCTGACAGAGTTAAAGCTGACCCAATCAATTCGGGGAGGGGAGACATAATTAGTTTTTAAAAAAAAATCTGGAATTTATTTTTTAAAAGAATCTGGAATGTATTTTTTAAAAGAAAATCTGGAATGTATTTTTTAAAAGAAAAAAATGTTTCAACTCATTATTATATGTAACTGAATGTCAGAGAATGTAACTGAACAGAGGTCTTGCTAGAGGATATTTGGGCCCGTTAATGGACCTTTCACAAAAATCCGATCAACCAAAACGGACCTTTCACAAAATCCTGATCAACCAAAATAGGCCCTTCACAAAATTCTGATAAACAAGATCGGATCTTTCACAAATTGTTTATTGAAAGAGCAAATCTGAAAGCAAAATAATGCATATTTCCATATCCGTGTATAAAATGGATAATTTTTGGAACCTTTTTTGAAATTAGAGGGATCAGCTTATACAAAATCTACAAAAAAAAAAAAAAAAAAAAAAAAAAAAAAAAAAAAAAAAAAAAAAAAAAAAAAAAACCCTGCACTCTTGCAATATTCCTGCAAGCGATAAATAATTGTTACTGCCATATAAATATGATGCTTGTTGTTTGTTTATTGGAAAGAAATTAACAGCTGAAAATAAGTTTGGTCTTAAATAATTTAGTTTGTTTTATCACAGCTAATTAGCAGGGTGTTGTTGTAAACTTTTCTGGGGGGAAAAGGCATTGGTAAGCACTTTTCTCTCCCCCCCCCCGCTCATGATTTAATAAATAATAATAATAATATGTATCAGCGAAATGAACTTAGTACTGCAAAGGAATAGTAAGGGTGAGGAAAAAATATGATCGCCTCAGATAGGGTTACCAACTTCAAAATTGATTAGAAAATGTTTTCCTCATTTTACCAGCTTGTCAATATTTGCGTTTTTATGGTGTGGTGGGATGTTTAACTGTTATTTTGGGAGAAAATTATATGGGTTTGATTTAACATGCTAACACGACTGATTAACTTGAAATAAACTCTTTTAACTACCTTTTTTTTCTTTAAATGTCTACATTTTGAAAAATGCAATCTTTTAACATCCGATATGAAAATCATATTTTGTTCTTTTTTCATGCTAACTTCGCTTCACTAGGATGCAAATAAATGAAGTCTCTTTATTTTTTGTTAGAACTCTCATGTCAAGTTTTAAAAGCAAAATTCCATTTTCTTTTACAAGTCAAAAATTAAAATGCTGAATCGATGGTTTGAATTTTTTTTTTGCTTCAACTGTGTCCACAGATATTAATGAAATGTTTATCATAGGACTCTAAATGCAGTTTAAAGTAATTTTATCAAAAATTATTTATTTTAAAAGCCGTTTTTACACTTTTGATGCCTTCAGTTTGAGAACTGCGATCTCTTTGCATCCGCTATGGGAATCCGATTTTTCGAATTTTTGATGTTTAGTGCTCTTTGTTAAAAGGTAAACAAATAAAATCTCTTTTTATTTTGTTGAAATTACGGAATTTATAAGTCTTAAACGAAATTCTGTGTTTTTTTTATGAGTGTCTTGGGTGAAAAAGTTAAATGCTGAACCCCCTTGTATGATATTTTTTTAAAAAATTATTTTAAATACTGTACAGGAATATTTCTAGTATAATTTAACATAACATAGAATCGTAGATAAATATCGATACTTGAGAGAGCGATACTGCCCCCCCCCCCGCCAAATACTAGAAAAACACTCCATAGTGATATTCTCGACATAGAAGAGGAAAATACTCAACTTTAAGTTAAAATGATGCAGTTTGTGCCATCTCTAAATTCTAAAATTTCGTTATAACAATTTTTTTTTTGCAAAATTATTTGATTTTTCACAAAAAACGAACCCTGTGAAAAATCCTGGACAGACCCCTGAATAATTATTGTGAGGCTTTGAGAAGTTGAGCTCCGACTCTGACAATGTTTACCTCTGTTTCAGTACATAGGGAGGGGTAGTTGGAGCTAAGTTGAGTTGAGAAACTTTCTTTGTAGTTTTTCAAATGTATTCCTACTAAAATCCGAGCCAATAAACTCCCCTAAAACAGGTAAGCATATTCAAGGTCAAAGCTCCTCAACTAACAAGAGCTGCACTATGTATGTACAAAAAAACTAGTGAATTTTTCCAGAATACTGAACTTTTTGTATGAACATTTCTTTTAAGATACATATGCATGTATAGTGTTTCTTCCTCTCTCTCCCCTCTTTTTTTTTTGGCTATGACCTGCCCCTAAAATGAGGATGTCTTCAAATGCAGCTTTATACTCATTACTTAAATTATGAATGCATTTTCATGTGGCATAACCCTGAAAGACCATTAAAGTGGCTTTAAAAAACTTTCAACATGTATTAGAATAAAGAGGAAGGAAAAAAGAAAGTTGGTAACGTGTGGAAAAAGAAATCAATTAAACCAAAACAACTCATTCTTGCATTGGTACCTGAAAATAACATAGCAGAATTGCGGGCATGGAGTGCCCTACGCTGGGAAGAACTGTTGCTGACATAATAGCTTTCCTGTTAAGGTTTGGTCAATCTATAGAGCTAAATTTGCTCCTGCTCATACCAGTTATTTGCTTTAATCATAGTGTTAAACATTTGGAATAAGAGAATTCAGCCAAAATTTAATTAAGTTGCCATCAATCTGAGTTATGAAATTTATTGGTTCTTATAAGACTATAAAAGTTGAACATTAAAATCCCTTTAAGAGTTCTATTGAAAGCCGCAATTGTAGTCTGTTCCATGTATGTTATGCTATTACAGACCTGCCAACTCTCCCGTTTTTTACTCTATTCTCCCGGTTGTACGTTAGAGTATCCATTTCTCCCGTTTTTTTTATTCTTTTTCGGGTTTTTTCTTTTTTTTTTTAAATTAAACTTGATTTTCTTCCTTAAAATAGTTACTCACAGCCCTAATAGATGGCGTGGCTAGCAGAGCAAACCCGCACTGCTCGGTGAGCTTACGTTCGACGAGCACGACCGGTTAGTTAATCAAGGGACAGCTAATAATCACGTGCTCCAATCAACTGCTTAGAATGGTAACGGATGCGGTAACCGGTTGATCATAGGACGCTGCGGTTAATAACCGGTTATTTACCGGTCAACCGGTGAGCACTCAAGGTGAGTGGCAAACATCCGATGGGTGCTTTCGGAGTGTCGACCGCAATGCTTCCGGAGATGTGGTGTTTTGGTGGCACTTCCACTTCTATCTCATGCATGCGCTGTTGCCGTTTTTGCGGTATCGTTCAGTTTTCAGACGCATGCTAACTGCGCTGCGTGTTTTCATCTTGCGTCTTGAGCTACAGCGTGCGTTGTAGTTTAACATTCATCTTCCACGATTTCTGAAAAAAGAAATATCTACAAACTTATAAGAGCAATTATACGAGTGAATTCTCTTTCATGAAAAAATCCAATAAATATTTGTTATAAGTGTTTTTTACTTATTATAGCATTGTTTAAAATCTCCCTTTTTCTCCCTTAAAGCTTAGAATGGATCTCCCGTTTTTTCTTTTCATAAGGTTGGCAAGTCTATTACTTTTACTTGTACATTATTAACTGTTGAAAAAATCAGATGATGAAACAGTAAAATTAATAGTCAATATTACACTCAGAAATAAATTTTCTAGAACTGAAATGTAGTTTTTTCCCTACAAAATATCCAAACTGCATGTTAAATAGTTGAAATTAACAGAAGTAAAACTATTGAAGTTAGTATTTCATACCTGCCAAGCCTTCCGGATTTCCCGGAAGTTTTACGGATTTTTATTTCCTTTTCCGTTTTTCCGGTTATGAGCAAAATCTTCCGGATTTTTCACGTTTTGTAGGAAAAAAATTGTATCTCGCCAATTTTGGTGCTAACGATTCTTTTGTGGAACGTTTTTGGCCAAGTAGCCAAGGAACGGTTGCCGTAGGAGAATGGCAGAAGAAGTGAGGCAAGATTATGACGTTACGGAGTGATACAGCGCATGACTTCATCGGGATCCAATCAAAGCAAGCGTCGCGCCTGGCAACTAGGGGCTCAATTTCGGCGCCGATTATCTTCTCGTTCTCTCAGTTCGAGCTGTTTGTGCTTTGTTCTTTTTTTAAAATGAGTACCAAATGTTATTTCCAAACTTTTAAAGAAAGCAATAAAAGTAATATTTACTAAACGAAAGTAAGTTCAATTGATATGAAATTCATAACTAATATATTGTTAAATAAAAAGAGGATAGGGGTTCTGTTTGGCTTTATTTTGCCTTAAAATCTTGTGGATAAAAATAAAAAAATCTTCCGGATTTTTTTTCTCGGAGGTTGGCAGGTATGGTATTTACTAGAGCTAAAAATTCAAGATCGGATGGTTGCTTGAATGTGGAAATGTCTAGATCTCCTCCTTCGAAAGTATTAATGTGAGACAGAAAAAACTTCTATTAAAATGGATCTGCTTATTTTTGACTTGTGCAATTTTATTAAAAATGCAATTTGTACTTGATCATGATTTGAAACAGTTGTTAAATTTTGGAACATTCGAATACAGTCTTTTGTTTTTTACAAATTTAGATAACTCAGAAATAAAAGGATTATTAAGTGCTCAGCCATAAAATTTTTTTTGGACCTATTTCAAATTTTTTATGTATATTACAGGGATGAAAATCTTCCGTGGATTAGCGATTTTCCGCTTTTTGTATTTTTCTTTTATTTTTGTGGTTTTAGGTGTTAAATTTTCAAAGACGGCATATATCGGTCCCGTCATCAGTGAGACGACATGAAACTATATAGGGATGATGACGATACGATGTAGTTTAGGATACAAAAAGCGGAAATCTTCATAATGCCGCAGACATACCATATCATCACAATGCCGTGAAATCGATTTTGGAAAATATCGATTTTAAACAATAGCGACACAATATTTACTTCATCCGTACCAGGGATGAAAATCTTCGGCGGATTTGCGATTTTCCGCTTTTTGTATTTTTTCCATTTGAGAATGATGTAGCAATCGTCAGCGTTTATGCATTTTTTAAAAATCCGATTGCATCCACTTCCATAACACTCGCTCATTTCTGTCTACTATGCCATCCTACCACGTAGACCTTTATATCTTTTTGTAGACTATTATTTTCAACCCTTCTTGTATTTTATTTTTTGCAGAATACTTGTATGCTTATTGTTTTGCCATGCCCATTGCTTATTGTTTTGCCACGCCCATTTCAGTCACATTCAAGCGATCACGCAAATACCCCCTCACCTCCCTTCTTCATCGACCTCCCCATCAGGATTTTTGCTAAGGCAATCATTCTTTCTTGTGTAGAAAGAAGGAAGTAACTATCTGTTGGGGAGGGGGGGGGGA
The DNA here is from genome assembly GCF_026930045.1 of Uloborus diversus. Lineage (NCBI taxonomy): Eukaryota > Metazoa > Arthropoda > Arachnida > Araneae > Uloboridae > Uloborus > Uloborus diversus. The sequence goes on from NC_072732.1 coordinate 101,428,394, forward strand.
TGCAGGAGAGTGACAATGCAATCATTAGATGTAGCTTTTGAAATCCGACTGCATCCGCTTCTTTAACATTCTCATTTTTATCTGCTATGCCATTCTTTTGCTCAGACATTAATACCTTTTTGTAGACTAATTTTCAACCCTTCTTGTATATTTCCTGAAGACTGCCAGGCCCATTCAAGTCAACATCATGTGTCAGATTTAGTTGTAATCCTTACCAGAGATATAGCCCTTGAAGTGTTTAATAAATTCTAATTTACTTTAATTACATTGTGCTATTTTATTATGATATGCATGTAAATGTAGGAAATTAAAGATGCTTATACTCTCCAAGCTTGACATAGTGTTTAAAGCTGTTTTATTAATTTTGAAATAATTATATTTATGCTAATGCTTAAAATTACTATCAAATCTCAGAAAAAGTTTTAGATTGGTTTTAGTTTTTTTTATTGATTTGTATACAACATACCCAGCTGCTCTACAAAACTTAAAAATGCTTCTCAAATTCACCACAGGTGCTCCTCAAATAGTTTCTCCAAGGTTGGCAACACTGATATTGTGGTTTTGTAATTATGGTGTCGAATGATTAAGCTTGTATTGAGTGTTTAATTATATGGAAGTTTTATAACATTTCATGTCACATTATAAAGTTTTAATTTCACCTAATTTGTGGGCTGAAAAATAAAACAAATTTTTTCTTTTAATATTTAAAAGACAGCGTAGTATCAATATATATATGTGTGTAATTTTGCATAATATTTATTTAAAAAAAAATTAAATTTTAGACCGCAATTTTTTCTATAATTGGGGGCAAACCTATCCTGGGTGCGTGACAATGCTGTGATTAGAATCTACGTAGCCTTCACAATGTACCTGGTTAGGTTTGCTTCAACTATAATTTCATGAATTTAAAGTATAAAAGGAACATTATTTTTACATTATATTTGTTATATTGATGCAGGCATCGCAGCGTTCCTATATTTTCCTATATTTCTGAAAAAGTTCCTATTTTCCTATAATTCCTATATTTTCAGTTTCTGCTTCCTTTTTTTTTTTTTTTATTTAAACTTTTCTCCCGACGTTTTGCTACTGCCTTTCCCCGAGCCACGCCCAGACGCCATTTTATCTTAGCAGGGCTCCCAAATGGTCCGCTTTTCCCGCCAAAGTTCGTTTTTTATGGTAAAGTCCGCTTTAGACCGCTTTTTAACAAACTTGAAAATGCATGCAAAGTTTCTTTATTGCTTGAATTCTTTCAAAAATCATTGGATTGTGTTTCAATAGTGCAATTTTCTGCTTATATATATATTTGGTTTGATTTATCGCGAAAAATTGCTTTCGTGTTTAAGGTTTCAATCCCTTTGCATCTTGTTAATATTTTGATGCTTTTTACAATCCAAAGTGATTTTGACATGACCTTAGCTTAGCTTATTTTTCGTTTAATTTCAATAATTAACGAAGGAATTATTTTGGAACCCATGGCAACATTGAACTTACTCGGATTTCGCAGAAAAATGCTTCTCGCGTTTGAAATTTCAATCCTTTTGCATCTTGTAAATACTTTGATGTGTTTCACAATTGGAAGTTATTTTAACATATGCGACCTTAGTTTAGTTTATTTTTCGTTTAATTTTAGTAATTAACGAAGGAAAAAATTTGGAAACCATGACAAAATTGAGCTTATTCGGACTTCGCGGAAAATTGCATCTCGCGTTTGAAATTTCAATCCTTTTGCATCTTGTAAACATTTTGATGTATTTGACTATTGGAAGTTATTTTGACATATGCTGTTATAGAGTAGCTTATTTTTCATTTAATTTCAATAATTAGCGAAGGAATTATTTTGGAACCCATGACAATATTGAACTTACTCGGATTTTGCGGAAAAATGCTTCTCGCGTTTGAAATTTCAATCCTTTTGCATCTTGTAAATCTTTTGATGTGTTCCACAATTGGAAGTTATTTTGACATATGCTCCGTTAGTTTAGCGTATTTTTCGTTTAATTTCAATAATTAACGAAGGAATTACTTTGGAAACCATAGTAACATTGAGCTTATTCGGACTTCGCGGAAAATTGCTTCTCGCGTTTGAAATTTCAATCCTTTTGCATCTTGTAAACATTTTGATGTATTTGACAATTGGAAGTTATTTTGACATATGCTGCTATACAGTAGCTTATTTTTCATTTAATTTCAATAATTAACGAAGGAATTATTTTGGAACCCATGGCAACATTGAACTTACTCGGATTTCGCGGAAAAATGCTTCTCGCGTTTGAAATTTCAATCCTTTTGCATCTTGTAAATATTTTGATGTGTTCCACAATTGGAAGTTATTTTGACATATGCTAGGTTAGTTTAGCGTATTTTTCGTTTAATTTCAATAATTAACGAAGGAATTATTTTGGAAACCATGGTAACATTGAGCTTACTCGGACTTCGTGGAAAATTGCTTTTTGTGTTTGAAATTTCAATCTTTTTGAATCATGTAAATATTGAAATATTTTTTTCAATCGAATGTCATTTTCCCATATGCCACCTTAGATTAGCATGTTTTATGTTTAACTTAGTAGAAAATAAATGTTTTATGGGAAACATGCCAACATTGAACTTGGTTCGTGAAAATATGCTTCTGTGAGCTTTCAATCGTTTTGCATCTTATAAATATTTTTATATTTATGACAGTTAGAAGTTATTTTGACATGCTACGTCAGATTAACTCGATTTAATTTTTATTTAAATAACTAAAAAATTAATAAATTTTGTGTTTAATTGAAGTTTATTTAGTTTTCCAAACTTAATTTTGATTATTATTTGCTTATTTTCGTTTATTACTGTTTTTTGTGTGGGGGGGGGGGATATTAAATTTAAATAATTGAGTACATAGCATTTTAAAGTAGCATTTGTATATGAAACAAAGTTGAATTATGTAATTTTATCAAGTTGAATTTGTGTACATCATTTCATTGTCATCATGCCTGCTGTTGTTGTCATGTGCCAGCTAGGCTGGCAATTTGGGGTGCGCTGCTTCATTTTTCCAACCGCACAGTCATTTGGTGTGAAGTCCGAATTCCACAGTACACACATGTCATAAGGACCAAATTATAGGGTAGGCAATTATTCACAGCATAACAACAGATTCACACAAAGAAAGGACAAGAGTGAGAAAGTAAGTCCATGCACGAGTCGGGATTCGAACACGGACCTTCCTGTCGCAGTCAGACTTCTCTGACCACTAGACAAGGCAGTCGGCATGATGCCTTGCTAAGGGGGATTTGTTCCCCCCCCCCCCATAAAAGTTCAAAGCACTCATTGCCCTGCAATCATGGAGTATTTTTTTTTAATGTAAGCTTTCTGATTCTTGAAAATATACTTTGAATATGAAAATTGCAAAACTAAGCCTCATGTGATCTGCTCCCTTTTGTAATTGAGCATTTCAGACATTTTTAGGAAAACTTTGAATGCAGTAGATCTGTTTGGTGTGTGATAGATTCATATCGGTTGTGAAGGGATATAGTGCTATTAAGAAGCATTACAAGACAGAAAAACACAAAAATAATTTTAAACTAAGGAAAGATGAAGCACAGCTTCATCTATCCTTCTGCGGGACTACCAGTATCCCTGGTTAAATTCAAAATGTATCATTATGCCTATTTAATTCTAAGGAGGCTGCCTTAAGTGCTGAGCTAAGTGCCTCCCCCCCCCCCCTCCCATCCAAATGTTTGTGTAAATAATATTATTTTTCAATGGATAAAAAGAACAGTTGTGCAGAAGGTGATAAAGAAATTGCATCATTAAAGATCTCAGTATTATGGTTAATTAACAAATTATCTGCATGGATTTAGCAGCAGGCAGCTAATTTGCCTTTTGGTGCTTCCTTGGGTTTAAATGAATGGTCCGCCCAAGGTCATCTTTTTAATCCTAACTGGTCCTCTTTATCCTCTTTTTAATTGAAAATGGTCCTCTTTTACCCTTTTCTAAAGCTAAAATGTGTTGGGAGCCCTGTACCGTGTTTCTTCCTGAGTGGAGCAGCGTTCGACTTTAGCTCGTCTGTGCAGCTCAATTCTGCGCCCATGAAGATCCTGCGCAAGTCCTCATAACTTCACTTTCGAACTCGGCGTCGATGAACTTGGGCGATCATGATGGGCGCATGGGCTGTGTAGGTTTTGATGATGTCATTCTAGGAAGGGCTCTCCGGCCACTTACCGTTTCAGGTCTCCACACGCACGATTTTTTTTCTTTTTTTTGGAACTTTGCATTTTGCTACGGCTGCAATTATTGCTACTTGCGGGATAGCTCATCTCAACTTCGATTGTTTTGGTTTTAATTGTGTGGAATGTAGGTGCTGCAGTTCGCATATCAACTAAACGTTCATTTTAATAATAATGCCTCCAAAGAGACCCACAGCCAAGTTTTCAAAAAAGAATACGCAAAGCTGTTCCCGATTTTAAAGGAATTGAGGAAGTCAGAAATACATGCGCTTTTTGGGGTCGTTCCAGACCCAAATTGGGTCCGCTTTGCGGCCCCTTCACAAATTTACACATCTCAAAAGCAGTTCATTCACAAAATAAATATACGAACAACATAATAGGGTAAATCTGGAGCTATCATTTTTTTTCCAACCGGAAAGCTACCGGACCAGCAGCTACGTGTGAAACATAGTCGCCATATTTGGTCATTCACGGGATGGAATCAGACAAGATGCTTAAGTGCTTAAAATTCTAAGAACAAAGCAGAATTGTATTTTTAGACTTTTTTATGCGTATGTATTGCACTTATGTCAGGTAGTGTTATTACATGTTTTTAATCAAATAGTAGTATTGCATTTTGAAAATAAATGTCATAGTACTAGCCAGCCTTGTTTTAAAAATTCCTGTATATCCTCTTTTTTTTATTTTCAAAATGTTCCTATATTATTTCGAAAAATTCCTATATTGTTTGCAGAAAATTCCTATATTTTCCATCGAATTCCTATATTTTTGTTGGCAAATGTCACTTCTATCCCTGTTGATGTAATATACAAAAAAATACAGCGATTGCCTTTTGATTTTTTTTAGTAATTAATAATATTAAGATTAATACATATAACTTTTATTTTGCAAATATGCTTGAAAAAATGTTGAATATCATAAGTTTTGAACAGACTAAAAGTTGTTTTTTATTTGAATGCTTGCCATAAACTTCACAGAAAGTTAGCTTACGAAAACCAGTAGATACGTGGTGGCTTAGAAAAATATAATTAATAGTTAAAAATCATTGAAATTTCATTATTTAGATAAAATTTTTTTAAAATTTGGGTTTGCAATATTGATTAAAAAAAAAAAAAAAACTAACTAGTAAATATCACACCATAATTTCTCTGTGCGTACTGTAGTAATGTAATATTTGTGACTAAATTACTTAACTGTTGTGTAAAACCTCTATTTTCTCCTATGCTGTGTTTTGAGTTGTCACTTTACATTGCTAGGGTTTTCGCCAATATATCATACATATTGGCAAACCCTAGTAATTTCAGTAAAAAGCTTTTTGATACAGGGGCAAAGTCGTTGATTTTAATCAAAATTTTAACCGTTTCTGGACTAGTGATGGTTAAAAATGTAACATGTGTCATTTTGAACAGATATTTATTTGTTTTCATAACAGAGAAACATAGGTTTTGATTGCAATACTTATTTTTGAGTAACTTTTAAAAAACATGTTTGAATTTTAAGAATGTTTTAAACATACTTTGATTTTTTTGCAGTTGGCGCCGTGAAGACAAAGAAGGTCTGGATGAAACAGAAGAAATAGAGGTAGGTACTATAAATATAACTGTTAAAACAGGGATATGTATATTTGTTGATATACAATACATTTTTGTTCTGTAATGAATATCACTTTGTTTAAAAATAAACATTTTGGTTTTTTATGTCGTTCTGTTATCGAAATTTTCTTTTTTATACACCACTTTTTGTCTTGAATTCTGTCTCATATTTTTATCTTCTGGTATGCAGATTGTAAAGTAAACGGTATTTTCTGTATGAATATTAGTTTTCGAACATGTAGTCTTTTCAAAGAAAGTCTAATAATAAAGTAATTTTTTCCATTGTAATCTGATAATGTCCTTTTCATAATCTGTGTTGTTTAATGTGTTGTTTAAATTTGATTTCACCATATTGAAATTCTAATTTTTAAAAGTTTCTTTTGTGTAAATACAGCATAAGAAATTGTAATGTAATTCATTACATTGTAGGTAGTCTGTACATTACTCTCCATACTGTACAAAAGTTATACTACATATTATTTACTTTTACACCAACTTTTATCAACTTTCACTTCCTGAAACTCCTTTAGGCTAACTTTAGTCGACTCATTTTTTTTCTGTCGTAAATTTATTTTGCCACACACTTCAGTTCTTTGAAATTGAGTTTACTCCCAAAATTGTGTAGTGAAATTGCTTTTTAATTTGCAGTATGAAGTTGAAGTACTGAATGAGTAAAATATTTCTCACGCTTCAATGTCAATGTAAATTTCCATTTTGGTCACCTTGAATTTCAGTTGATTTCTTTGTGGCATCTGTTAAGTCATCTACATAACATGTATGGGTGAAGAAAATATCCATTTTGATCATCTCTGAAACCACTTAGTTAGGTTTTATCATGATATCTGTTGATGCATTTCTTACAATTTAACAATAAATGGTTAGCTGTTTGACTGTTGCAATTTTGTATTCAAGACACATTCAACGCCTGCGCAAGTACCTCTTTTTTTAAATTTCAATTGGCTATTTCCCCTGTAGATCTTATGTACATGTGTCACTTTTTCACGCAAAGCAAAGTCACACAAGTGACTTTGCTCTCAGAATTAATCGCACCCTGATCCTAGCAATAATCTAATTTTTAACAATATCTAATCGAACTCGTAATGTCCCAATTTTTCTATTCATTCTCGCCATAGATTATGCTAAATCGCAATCTACTCCAAGCCTTGTTGGAGTCCTTTTTTTGTGCAATAATAACAACGACCATCGCTAAAATTTCATTTATTTATGCCTGCATCTTTGATAGCTATGTTTTCACATAAAAAAAGAAAAAATACAAGTGGGAGATGTTTATTCGTATGATTGTCTTGTCTCAGTATTATTGATTGCCTTATAATCTTGCATTATTGTAGTCCAAAGAAGTTGAAAGTGAGAAATACAAAAATTTAACAAAAGATCCCTTGTAAAAAAATAATTGAATTTTTCCTCAGCATGCTTTATATTGTCCCCTGTTTAGGAAACAATAAATAATAGAGATAACAAATGTTTAGAGATAACTACTTAATTTCCGAAAAGCTTTAAACTTTTTGTTTGAGAATGTGGATGCACTTAATGTCTCATAAAAAGTTTGTAAATCATTTAAACAAGTAATAATAAACCAAGAGGAAGCAGTTTTTAATAAGTGTATCTCTTAATAAAAATAACATTCTCTTAAACCATGTTTATTTTTCTAGCGTTGAAAATTGATAAAATTAAAGCATTTGCCACTGATTAGCCAAATTCCACAATTTTCAGTCTTCAGATTCACAAAATTCTGTCAAAAACTTAGGCCTTTTTAAAAATTTCTGAGCAATCACATGTATATTTGTGCGCATTATCAGAATATGATATATTAGCAAGCTATTTTCCTTTTAATAATATAATTTATATGCGCTGTAAACTTCATGTGCATAAAAGATGGTAAATTTTTTTCTTTTTTGGCAAGGAAGAGGAATTAACACCACAAACTACATCACCCGGTGACAACCATGCTAAGAACACCACTGCCTTAGAAAAAACCTATTTGGCTCTTGATTGTTTAATAGTATTGACAAATTTTCAACATTTGTACTCGCATTGCCAAACAAATTTTAATATACCCCTGCACACACGTATATGCCCACACAAGAAAATTATAGTTAGTGGTGAAAACATCAAATCTTCCATGAAGTTTAAAACTTCCTGAATATTCACCAAAGTTGGAGCAATTTTCTGCCTCTATTCAATTCTAAAACTCACAAATATTACATATCACGCTACATTTGTGTTTTCAGAAAACCTATGTAATCCATTAAAATTTCCAGCCTCCCAGAAACAATGGGAACTATTTAGGCACGTTTCCTGGTAACGAACATTTTGAACAATAAAAATAAAATGTTATGAGCATGCTTGAAATAGGAAATGTATAATTTTCATAGGTGTAAAGTTTTTTTTTACAATCGTTGTAAACAGTTCTTTTGGGCTGCTTAATGAAATTAAATGAAAGGGGCTCCATTAAACCATGCACAGCCACCAGTCCCCACCTAATCCCCAGAACAGACCTGTTGCCAAACAGACTATTAGCTACAGCAAAATTCAGCAAATGCTTTATAGGGAAGTCATGAACCCAAGGTTCAAGCGAATGAAGACAAATGTGTTCAAACTTATGGCACTCCACTGTTAGTAATTTTCAATAGTTGCTTTTATTGAGCAGTATCTGCATCGCCCGGCTTTACACGGTCTGCCTCTGAAATAAAAGTTATGCCAAGTGACGCGTGTTCAACAATCAGCCTTCATTTAAATGGGGGGGGGGGGGGGAGGGGGGATACCGTAAAATTTCTTGTCCAGAAAATTATTTAAAGAAAATGGCAAATCAAATTCCCGAACAAACTAAATGCAACTTTCCAGATTACCTTCTGCTCGCAGTATAAAACAAAGGAAGAAGATAAATCACCAAATAATAATCAAAAGGGGTAATTTTTACCTAAAAACAAAATTTTTAGTCACAGTCGAGAAAAAAAGTAGCAACCCTTCTGAATAGTTTTAAAATGAGATTGCTGAAACTAGAATTTTCTGATATGAAAATGCTGTTATTTTAGGCTTAAAATTGCTTTTAATTTTTTCCCCAGTAATTTTTAAGCCTTTTTTACTCCCTTTTACAAAAAAGGAAATACAGTAGAACTTTGATTATCCGAGTTAATTGAGACCGCTAGAGCCTCGGATGTCGGAATTCTCAGTTAATAGAAACTTTATCTAAACTCTTGTCAGAATTTTTAATTGTATTAATTAAAAATACAATTGAATACTCATAAAAGATGGACACATAAAAAGTAATATTTTACAGTTTAAAAACAAATGGAAAATAACTTGTAGTACATTTTAAAAAGTCGACCAAATTTTTTTTTAGCCATTCCAAGTTAAATATTGAAAGATGCATTAAAAAACACACACCATTTCCAGAAAATATTTTTATTTTCAAATTGAAAATTCCTCATTTGATTAAATTTACGTTATTTTTTGATAAATAGACTTCATTATCGGCTCGGTTAGCAGAAACCTTGGTTAATCGAAGCTGGGATAATCAAGGCATTGTATTCGCAAAAAAAATTTCACTCAAAAATCAATCTTAATTTCCATTTTGCTCACCCGCGAATGTATGTTGAGTTTTTTTCCCCGACTCGACCACATGTGGATAAGTGCCTAAGAGCGTATAGATATGCGAAATATCCAGGGGTATTTTCGCGGGCGTTCGAATTGAACCTAAATAGAGAAAATCGGATAACTATTACTGGTAGAAAGAGCCATTTAATACGATTTTCAGGGGGGTATCAGGAGAGTGATTCAAGCCCCCCCTCAAATTTATATATATAAAAATGTTTTTCTGTATGTCATCCATGAACTCAAAAACTACCTGGCAGATTTGGCTGAAACTTTCACCGTTTGTTATTTTTCGTACTGGGAATGTTTATAGACCAGTTCGAAAAAAATTCGATCAATAGTTCCTTTTTTATTCCAATTTAAGTCACAATCCATTGGATAAATACGAATAAAATTATCGGCTGCAGATATAAAATCTTTCACGCGAAAGATCTCATTGATAAGAAGTTAGCTGTTGCCATTTTTCTTGAGTTTGAACAAATAAATTCTTTCTTTATTGTTTTATGGCTTTTCATGCAACGGGGGGATTTAAAACTTTTTCTATTTGATATTTTCAGCGATTGATTGATCTTGCAAACTGCGTGAGTACAAAATTTGAGTATAGTCACAGCTTCACTTGATACCTGGACCGATTATTATGAAAATTGCTATATATATGTATTTTTCCACGGAGAAGGTGCATAATATGCTCATTGAAGCCACTCACCAACAGATGGCGCTGCAGAGTAGCAACTTCTGCCCCGTTCAACCGATTGTCATGAAAATCAGTATAAAGATGTATTTTTTGTTGGCGTAGCAACGCGCATCGGGTACAGCTAGTATGGGATAAAAATTCTCAGTTTTAGGTGATCCGGAATGTTTTCTCCCCCCTTAAACGTGTTTCAAAATTAGGTATGAGAGGTAGGCATTTTGAGTCATACGGGTGCTTGTTTTTAAGTTTGAGGAATGGAAGACAAGGACAGTAAATCAAAATGCAAGTTATTTTTCTTTTTCAGTACATTCACCTTTAACTCTAATACATTTGGCAGATCTATCACTTAATTTGTTTCATACAAAAATGTTGAATCTTTCTCCAAAAATTATGCTGCAATTGCTTCTCACTTCTTCATCGCTTGTTTCTTCCCACACAGTTCTTTTTTCCTTTTGGAGAACACTCAATAATTGCTCCAGACCAGGTCTGGACTATAGGGTGGATGATTTATAATATTAAAGCTAATTTTGTTCAGGGCAACCAACGCAAGACTACTCTTGTTAGCTGGAGCATTGTCATGCAGGAGCAAAACGCCTTTCGTCAGTTTTATTTTTTTTCCTTCAACTGCTTTTAATTCTTCTAATATTGAAGCATAATATTCTCCTGTTTTAGAGAAAATTAATCTTTATAATCAATCAATAATACTCCTTCTGTTTCCCAAAAGATTTTCGCCATGAGTTTTTCAGCTGATTGTGTAACCTTAAACTTCCTGAGAGCGATGCTGTCTCTTTTTTATACCACTGCATTGACTCTTGCTTAGATTCAGATTCATAATGATGAACCCAAGTTTCATCTCCAGTAACAATCCGGGACAATGCACAATCCTTATCCTCGCTACAGAGGTCCAAAAATGTAGGTGAACATTCAACTCGCTGTTTTTGCGGTGTCGTCAGCATTCTCGGCACCCATCTTGCACTGATCTTTGTCATGTCAAGATGATCATGCAGGATTTTAAAAATGGTTGTATTGGATACTCCAACCGTTTCTGCAATTTGTTTCTTCTTCAGCCAAGCATCTGCCAGTATAACTATTCCTACTTCTTCAAAGAGGGGTGGAATGGTCACATCAGTAGGCAGCCCTGGCTGTGGGTCGTCTTCAAGTGACTCCCTGGCCGTTTATAAATCATTGTTTACCAGAGGCAAAATTTCCCATAAACCAATGACATCTTTTTAAAAAAATGTTTGCAAAAGACTTTTTTTGGTTTAGTCAGGAACTTTATAATGGCGCTCACAGTGTTCGATTTACTTCTTGTTTTCAGTTTCCTGATTGAGTTGCTTGATAGGCGATAATTCAAAGTCTAATTGCGCACCAATGATGAGTCGCAGATCATTACGACAATTGAACTTAATATTGTTTTTGGTTTGATATATCATTGACGTTAATTGACAGAGGGAGGAGGAAAGGTAACGCACTGTCACTTGCTCTCATTAGTTTCTCGTGTAGTTAATTTTTGATCATCCCCCAACCCACAAACACAACATTCAGTTAAATGTAAATCAATCAATAGTTAAAAATGCATAAAATTCTTCATTCTCTAAAGAAATGGTGTAGAGATTTAGAAAATAGGTAAGAAGACTGTTACGTCCTAGCTGTTCAAACAATTCATAGTTCATACAGTTGAAAAAAAAAAAAAATTGAAAGCACTTTTCAAGTATGTCGAAGACAACTTTAATTATTTTCAGACTCTGCCATAATTAAAATTATTTAAACCTTGAAAGTTTCTAATATCTTTAATACTTGATTGTATAGTTTTTACTGAATCATTCTAACTTTGAAAAAAGCTTTTGTTTGAAGTTCTAAAAAATACTCTTGATTTCTCATAACAACCCCCCTTACAAGAAGTGCAGAAAATAAAACAGAATATAAGTAGAGTTTTTTTTTTTTGTGCTTAACAGAAAAACAGTATGCAGTAGATGTAACACAAAAACAAATAATAACAAAAACAACTTCCAAAATACTGAATTTGGAATTAAATAATTAGCAAGATATGAAAGAAGGGTCAGAGAAAATTTATCTGAAACAGTAGGTTGCAGAAACATGAGAACTGTGGTTTTTATAATATTGATGCAGGATGTAGCAAAGAGTTGAATTAGGTACATTTTTGACCCCCCCCCCCCCTGCATTCGCCAGAAATTTTGAAATCAAATGTTTGTAACTATATATTCCCAAATTATCAAGGTTTTCAAGCACTTGAAATTAATTTTTTTTAGCAACAAATCATGCAATTTCTCGGGAGTTGGAGGCCCATAACAAAGCAGGGGCCTGAGCTATAGCTTAATTAGCTTAAAGTTACCATATATGCAGATGTATAACTCGATCCCCCTACTTTTAAGAGGAAAATCTGTAAAAAATAAGAAATCTGTATAAGCAGAGCCCCTACTTTCTAAAAAAAATCGGAAATGTTTTGCTGCAACCTTTATGGTACATACACTTTTATGGCACCTTTTATGGTACATATATTTATTTTATTTTTCAGTGCAGGAACCAGAACTACAAATAATAAAAAGCAGAAATGTCAAAATTTCCAGATCATAATTATTTGTTTTACTTTGTATATCTGTTTACGAAAAATTATTTAGCACAAGAAGTAACTTTTAGTTTATGTATTCATTGTTAGATATTCATAAGTCAATTGTTTTACTTAAAAAAGCCATACTTGCTTAAGGAAATTATTACCATGTATTTGTGACATCTCAAAATACTTCGGGGTAAAAGTCGAGTTCATGTCTGGAATTTTTCTTCGGGGAAAGGTATTGTGTACATAATTCATCAAAATCTTAAGAAAAGAGAGTTAAGCTGTTACATTTGCATCAATTAACACTCATATGCTCTCAAAAAACTTTCCTTCATCAAAAAAAGAAAACAGCATAATATCCTACGCAATATCTTTTCAAGAATTTTATGATGTTCGTTGTTTTCTATAACTTTTTTGCAATGTTTATTACTTATGTATGACGCATGTTCATAAAGAACGTTTTGTTTGGTCATAAGAAAAAATATGCTCATAAGAACAGGATGTCCGCGCACCTGGAAAGTCATGGACTTCGAGTATGATGGAAAACAATCATCAAAAGTCATGATTTTGAGAAAAAGAATGCTCGAAAATCAAGGAAACTGACAACTTGTCATGCATTTTGAGTTCAAGAATATGCATATTTATTGAATTGTACAGTAGGGGTGTGACATCGATGTTTTGGAAACATCAGTGTTTTTGTTAAAACATTGATGTTTTACTTTCGATGTTTTCGGACCATCAATGTTTTTTTTCGATGTTGATGTTTTTGCATTTTAATTGAAAATTATCATAAAATTAGCTTCAATTTTCTTGCTAGGTAATTAAATTTACTTATGGAGTTGCCAAAAAAAAAAAAACATTTTTTCGCACCCATTTTATAAGATCAATTTTTCTGTGTAGAGGATGATTTTTGGGAAGATTACTATAATGTAGTAGAATAGTAGTGAGGAAGATGTCAAAGCTATTAGAAGAACCTGACACTGGTAGTCTGGTGTCAGAACTTGCAGTCTATTTCAAGGCTCCAGTTCTTAAACTAAAAGAAAATCCTATACGCTACTACGCTAGTATCTTTAAAATATTTGATAGTGATGACAACTTCTGTTCCATCGGAAAGAGGTGTTTCTCTGACTGGTGGGATAGTCTGCGAAAAGAGATGCGCTCCTGGGGGACAAAGTAAACAAACTTCTTTTTCTCCAAACTGTCAACACCAATATTCGGGGTTACTTATCAACTTCCCCAAACAAGTCATCACTCTATTACTTACAATTTGTGTGTAATTGTGAACTAACAGTACAACATATATTTCTTGCTCTTAAAAATAATAGTTAGAATTAGTTTTGTATTTTTAAAATAATTACCACAACTTTTTCTCATTATTCAACTGATGGTAAGTGCTATGATACATATTTTGTTAGATTCTTTTTTGGTGTAAATTTACTTTTAGTTTCTTCGAAATTATTCTTATTAAATTATATTCATGATTTGAGGTTCAGTATTTTCAATATATTCGTCGGGTATGTAGTCTTTTGTATTGCTTAAATTAGTGTAGTACAGTAAAATCCCTCTTATGCGGACACTAACTGGACAAATGTTTTTGTCCGCAATGTAGAGGTGTCCGCAGCACAGGGGTTTAATAATGTTATTTGCATTGGAACTGGTGAATTAAAAATTGTCCGCATACGAACGGTGTCCGCCTTTGAGGGGTGTCCGTTAGAAGAGGTTTCACTGTATATTCAAAAATGTATGTTATACATTGATAAAAAGATCGATGTTTTAAAACATCGATGTTTTTTGATGTTTTTTGGTCGATGTATCAATACCATCGATGTTTTGCTCAGGGCTGCGGAGTCGGAAGAGAAATGGCAGGACTGACTCCTTGATTTTGAAACGTCCGACTCCGACTCAATTACTTATTTACTTATTTTGTTTTTCAAATCCCCACCCTCATGGAAAGGGGGAAAAACTACTGAGCAGCGATTGAAATATTAATTCCTTTTTATGAAATTTTCGCGTTGTATTTTACTATAAACTTAAGATGCATAAAAAGTTAGAAATTCAATTCGAAAGCCAAATTATCCAATAGTTGCAATTAAAGTGAGATTACTTAAACATCCCCCCCCCCTTTTTTTTTTGGCCGGGAAAGGATTAATATGCTCCCCTTTAATTTTCAACAAATAGATGTTCATCAAATCCTGTGCTTTCAATTTTTGAAAGTTGTAACTTGAGATGGAAAAAAAATATTCTTTGCCAAGTCAAAAAACTTTTTTTAGAGGGGGCGGCGCCTTCCCCATCCTGGGTGACACCCATCTTGTGGGTAACACCTCAAATTAATTTCAGAGTTTATAAAAATTGATATACTTTAATTCTGAAAAATTTCTCATAATAAATCTTAAATTTCATCTTAAATTTTAACAAAAATATTGCACTATATTGTGGGGAGAGGTCGGGTATATGTAATGTCTGGAGCAAATTTCATTTAAAATGTGGCGGTATACAGCTTTGTACGAATAGCTTTTGTTCTACCTACATTTCTTGGCTCAAATTTTAATTTTAGTTTTATTGGCAGCTTTAGAACTAACCTTAATAAGATTTTTGGATTAAAAACAATTATCGAGTGTTGTAACCAATAAATCATGTACTGATTTTATTTTGAACTTTTTAGTGATAACCAAGCTTTCTTAGATAAACTCTTTAGATTTAAAAAAAGAAAAAAAAAACATTTTGTATTTTATCGGATCTTTTAGATTTGCGCTTTCGGGCCAAGCCAACACTTATTTAAATTTACCAAGCACCCTCAGAAGTTTCCCAACTTGCTCAAGCGATTCATACATTCCTTTTAATATTATATGACGGAGATCAAGGTAAAAAATATATTATTTTTATTTGAAAGTGATTACTTAGAAAATGTTAAGCAACAAATCCATTTGCTGATAGTTTTTATAAGTGGAAAAACAAGCAAAGTAGATGATGGCGTAGACAGTCTATTACAGAGGGTTCGATGAACAAGCAAGCC